>NC_054829.1:61148395-61448395 GCF_018345385.1 Vulpes lagopus
ACTCTGTCCTAAAAGCCAGGGTATGTAAACTAGTAAACAGGTCCTTCACATTTCAAGAAAAGCAAAGTAAATTATACCCTTCTTTTTCATTAAAAAAATAGGCAATTCTTTTCAGATTATCTCGCATCTGGCGGTATCAGTGGTCATGAATACAAAGCAGAGCTGATAGTTTTTAAAAGTAGCACAAATTCTTGATATCTTATATTTCTCTCCAACTTACATTTCTTGAGATTGGTCAGGACGAGGAGGCGTATACACATTTGTCCACCTTTGTTGATTTCTTAATGCACTGGCTTTTTTCTCTTCTTATGCTATTTGCTGCAGAGGAGAAATAGGCTCTAAGGGGTCTATCTTAAACCTAGAGTGGTAAGAGTCACCAGTGTTCCAAAAAGCCTCAGTCTAAGGTGGTTTTCCCTAAAAAGTGGTCCTAGGGACTTGTGCTCTTGGAAGGCTTTGGAGTATTAACCTTTGTGATGTATTACATTAGATGGGCCTTGGACACAGGTCTGAGTAGAACAAAACCAAGGTTAAATGGTACAGGGCCTTTTCTAAGTCAAATAACTTCTAAGGAATTTATCAAATATAACTTCTACAGTGTCATTGGAGAAGTGAAAAATAATACTAGAAGTCATTGTATTCCCTGCTCGAGATTTAGGACAGTTACATTACTTTAAAATATATCTGTGTTCATGGCTGTCAGAAGAAATCCTAACAAAATCCACACATTTGCCACATCCATTACCACTGTAAAGAATTGCTTTGAAATGCTAGCTCTAACAGTTACACAGCTTCAACTTCCTCATTTGAGGCTGGTCACTTCTAGTTCTAGGCTGAAAGTCTTTACCCAAGGACCTACCAACTGCAAGGTTCTCACTTGCAATGAAAAATAATACTAGTTAAAGTCTATTGAGCACTTAGTGTTTACTAAGCTTTGCATGTATACAACATGTACTAGACGGTTAAAATTTAATCCAGTGAACAGACTACATGCCTGGTAATATTATTCTCCATTTTACTGACGAGGGGAGAGATGTTAAGAGCTTATCCAATGTCACACAGTAAGTAAAATAACTGGTTTCAAACACAGCTTGTCACTGACTCTAGGGTACCCCACCTGTCCCTCACGTGTCCACAGACAGTCACCATGGCTTGATGGAAGCAAGTGGAGGTCAGGCAGCCCATTAGATCTCTTTGACCATGAGCATAAAATAATTTTAATTGTCTTTCATACAATGGCAAAAATAAAGATTTCTAAAATGCGTACTATAAAAAGAACACTTTTATGTTCTTAGAAGGAGGTTTTGCCTATTGAATGTAATGAATTGTCAGGAACCCTTGACAGTATCCTATAGTCGCTAGTGTTTGTTATGCTAAAACATCCAATACTTTTCACTACGAATTCTTCGATAGGCCCCATCACCAACACAGAATCCAAACTATCAGAACTAAGTCCCCTTAACCTCTGGTCCTTCCTTTTATAAAATGTACTTTTAAAAGCATCCTTCTTCCCACTAAGCCACCATTTGTACAGAAACTCACAATGTGGGGGAAACTCTTTGCAGGAGACAGGTGCATGAGAAAAGACAGTGTGGGATCTGGGGTAGAGCTCAGTTCTGTGGTGGAGTGGATTCTGCAATTTAGGAAATGGTGTAGAAGGAAGTGTTTTACAGTCTTCACGCTTAGTACAACTCCTAGATTCTTGGATGTTTTCTTCATGCTTTGCAATCATTCTCCTTAAAAAATATACGGTGATAATGACATGATCATCTTGTTTTGTGCTTAATAATGAGACAGATAAAAACCGTAGTTACTCATGAGTGCAAAAGTGAAAAAGAAAAACGGCAAACAAAAAAGGTAAGTCATTTGTTGTAAGAACCTACAAATAAATTAAACCTTGCCTAAGATGTATTGATTTTATGTGGCCTCCCTTGTAGAATAATGTCAAGGGTTCCTGACAATCCATTACATTCAATAGGCAAAATCTCCTTATAATTTTTTTCCTGTTTCCTGAACGATGTATAATCTATTTTTTCCTTGATGAAAAAGCAATGCTTTATAAGCTTGAAAATTCTTTAAAGTAGTGAACAAAGCTGACACTTTATATGTGGAAAAGTTTCTTCTGATCACTTCTTCAAAATCATAGATGGAGAAAAACTAGTTATAATCAACTCTACAACGGTGTGCTAAATCTAAACCCACACATATTTCAAAATATACCAGTTGAGTCCAGCAAATTGGAAATTATTATTGGGTTGTCTCTATTATAAAGTTTAGAAATGGCATGTTAGAGGGAATGCTTTGCATTTTTTACTAGAGATTTCAGTAGTAAAGAAGAAAACTTAAAAAAAAGTATATATTCCTAACTAATTTTCAGTGAAAAAGATGCACTTCTCAATATCTTAAGATCATTATTAGAAACTCATTCTTACTGCCAATACTAAAAGTGACTCCAAAGAAAATTTTTTTAAAATTTTATTTATTTATTCATGAGAGACACAGAGAGAGAAGAGAGAGAGGCAGAGATACAGGCAGAGGGAGAAGCAGGCTCCACACAGGAGCCCGATGTGAGACTTGATCCCTGGTCTCCAGGATCACGCCCTGGGCTGAAGGCAGATGCTTAACCACTGAGCCACCCAGACGTCCCCAAAGAATACATTTTAAAAATAGTGTATTCACCATCTTAGATGCTTTTCTAAAGCCTAAGATTATTCTCACCATGAAAAAATAAAATGCCTCTGTCTACATTGATGCTGAAGGAAAATAAAGATAGATGTAACGGTTGTAGTAGAAGAGCAAATAGACCAATCCTTTTTAATCTTTAAAAGTGCAATTATTTGGGTGTGTGTGTATGTGTGTATGTGTGTGTGCATGTGTGTGTGTGTGGACTCACAGTGTTATTCATGCATGTTCTCCTCCTGCTGATAACCTAGTAGCAGGAGGGAAACGAAGATGCTGCAAATCTCCTAACTGACAAGATTTTCATTTTTAGTGTTTAATAGTGGTATCTGATTCTGAAATTGGCATTTGAGGGCCTGGTGTGCCAGGCAATGGAATTCTGGAATTTCACAATTGTGTGGCTCTGAGAGGCCTGCGTGGCTGGTGAGAGTTTGGGAGCCCTGCATCAGGTAGCCAGGCTGCCCTGGTGCCTGGTGAAAATGTCCACGCTTTATGGTCTCTGGCGGTGGCCACTGGAGTCTCAAGATTGAAGCCAGACTTCGTAGAAACTCTCCCAAGCTACCAAATGCCATTAAATTCAGATGATAGCAGGACTGCAGCTTCGAAAAATCCTCACATACCACTGGCAAGTAACTTGGGCAACAGTTAATTCCAGCTTGAGTAATGAAGCTAATGCCTAGGAAACCCCTCATCCTAGAACGAAAACTAGAGCTGTACAAAATTTCTTCTCTGTGTTCAGAGAAATAGAGACTTGAGCCAGGCAAATAATGCAGATGAATGAATGAGCCTCTAATGCTGAGATGGAACAAATGGTCCTTCATAAATGTATTCATTCATCCAGTCCATGAACATCTGGTGACCGTCCGTTAGGGGCAGACACTGAGTGGGGCAGTGGAATCAAAACTAAGTTGGGTCCCACTGTGTTCACAATCCATGAGACAGATACATGGAAGCAGAGTTGCAGCACAGTGAGAGACATGTCATGGAGAGGGATATATGTGCAGGAGCTGGAGGCTGGAAGAATGAAGTAATGCTGCCTGACGTAGAAGGGGAAGTTTCACAGAGAAGATGGGCCTCAAGGAATCATTGAGAGAAATTCCCCAGGCTGAATGCATGAGGCCAGAAGAGTGGACAGAGTGACAGAGGGGCCCAGAGGCCAGACAAGTCGAGGACAGGAGGACTTCTGGAAGGTATAGTGATGGTTCTATGGCCCATGTAGATATTAAATCTGGACTGTGTCTGATACTAGGGTATGCTGGTGCTGTTGAACACTTTGAAGGAAGATTTGATTATACTTCTAAATCAGAGCTCAGAGAGCTTGGGGATGGGGAAACCATTTAGGAGGTCGCTGTAAGGTCTCAGGTGACACTGCTCTCTAGCCTCTGCATCTCCAGCCTCTGCCCCTCCCTGGCTGTTTATCGTGGCCCCATTGCATTAACAATCCTCTGTAAACTGGCCTTCATATAGCCCATTCTGAAAGTGCTCTAGCCAAATCTGCAACAGTCTATTAACTGTCAGATATGACGGGCCCATCATAGGCCTCTTCCTACCTGGCCTCTGCAGCATTTAACATGACTGACCATTCGCCCTCCTCAAAATACTCTGCTCTCTTTCAATGGCACCACATCCCCTTCTGCTTCTTTTCCTACCCCTCTGTCCACATTTTAAAAAGTTTCACATGGGCTCCCCATTTCTTCACCAGCTAATTGTCCTCGTGCTACACTTCTCTTTTTTTAAAATTTTTTTTTGATTTTTATTTATTTATGATAGTCACACACACACACACAGAGGCAGAGATATAGGGAGAGGGAGAAGCAGGCTCCATGCACCAGGAGCCTGACGTGGGATTCGATCCAGGGTCTCCAGGATCGCACCCTGGGCCAAAGGCAGGCGCCAAACCACTGCACCACCCAGGGATCCCTACACTTCTCTTAAACCAAACTTGAGTATACATCAGAATCACCTGGATGGCTGGATCCCAACCCCAGAAATTCTGGATTCAACAGGTCTGGGGTGTGGCCCATGAATCTGCACTTAGCAAAATAAGTTCCAGGTGCTGCTGCTGGTCTGGGGCTGCATTTTGAGAACTACAGCCTTGAACAACCTTTTTTCTATTCATGGCTTCAGCTACCGACCATGCTGATGATTTACTACCATGGGCATTCCAACAACCTCAGACTTGGATAACCCATTTTCACATTTCTTTCACAATACCTCAGGACTCTGAAACTTCATGTGTCCACGATACAGTGAATTAAATCTCCCTCGCTCTTCCCTTTCCATACCCCCAAATCTGCTCTTCCTTCTGTATTTACTATCTTGGAGAAAGGCACCTCTCCCCTGATTTAGCCTCCACATGTCACAAACTCCCAGGAATTATTGCTTTCAAAATTCTCTGGTTGACATTCTTCTCCCGTGCCCACTATCACTGCTCATGCATGGGCCCCTCACAGGACTCCTAATCTCCAGGCACACTGGTGAGATCATGGAAAATTTGTTCCTTTTGCCTGGATCCCCTCCTTAACATCCATAGCTAGTGCCCTGATCAGGTGCACTTTTTATGTACACTGTCTTAGCGTGGGCTGCCAGAACAAATTACCATACATTGGGGGTGACTTTCGTAACAAATATTTGTTTCTTATAGGGGGCTGGAAAGTCTAGCACTGAGGGTCCAGCAGATTCAGTGTCTGATGAGAACCGGTGTGTAGATGGCTGCTTTCTTGCTATATTCTTGCCCAGTGGAGACAGAGATCATATCTCTTTTGTCTCCTCCTCTTCTTTGTCTTCATCTTCTTCACCTTCTTCTCCTTCTCCTCCTCCTTTCTCCCTTTCCCTCTCCCTCATGAGAGCTCTTCATGAGCTCTTCATGAGAGCTCTACTCTTATATCCTAAATACTTCCCAATGGCTCCACCTCTAAATATATCACTTTGGGATTAAGGCTTCCACACCTGAATTTGGCAGTGGGGGACACTAACCCTCAGTCCATGGTATGTTCTATTCTCATTTTGGAAACACCTTGCATTTAATTTTAGTAGCACCAATGCCTGCTAATCATGTGCAAGGTGCCCTGAATGGACCAATATTTTGTTGTTTTGAACTGACTTAGGAGGTTTTTGGGAAGAAATAAACTGTCCAGGGCAGTCCGGGTGGCTCAGCGGTTTAGCACCACCTTCAGCCCAGGGCATGATCCTGGAGACCCGGGATTGAGTCCCATGTTGGGCTCCCTGCATGGAGCCTGCTTCTCCCTCTGCCTGTGTCTCTGCCTCTCTCTCTCTCTTTCATGAATAAATAAATAAAACCTTAAAAAAAAAACTGTGTCCAAAATCTTGAGCATTGTTATATCCTCTTAAACTTTTCTGGCTCTGAAGGGACTGTAGGTTGCATACTTATCTCACTGCATGAGCTTGTTATGTTAGTAACAGATAGTTCTAGGTACTCTATATTCCAGTAACAGAGATGGTTGGCATTGGACTCCTTTGAAATAAGTTTGTATTTAAGAAAATAAGGTAAATATTCTTTAGTAAGTTTGAGCTGTAGAGATAGAACAAAGGAGATCTGGGTTCCAGTTCTGGCTTGGCTATAAGCGGCCCCAATTCCATGGACTCAGTATCTTTCCTTACAAAAGGAGATGCTTGATTTACCTAGGTCATCTCCTTGGACAGTTTTCAGAAGCCTGTTATTTGAGTATATGAACAGTAATTTCAACCCTTATTAATGAAGTACTTTCCCATAGCGGTTAATAAAAGAGGAAAATGCTTTCCCTCTGTGTGAATACATGAAGAGTTAAGGAGATATAAAGAAATGTGGACATGAGGAGCCATAGCAGTTAAGGCAGAGACCCTCGTGCATTAGGAACTGGACTTGGATCCCAGATCTGTGGAGAAGCCAGAACCAGACCATAGACTCTGAAGAAATGATGGCTAAAGGAGATGCAGTTGTGGGGTAAGAGTCACCAGTTCTCCACAGATAGAATAGTTCACTGAGGTAAGCCTGATTTGAGGCATAATGAAGTTCCCCATGCCCATGTTTAGGCTTTTTAGCATTTCAATTTTTGACACAATATCCTCTGAGTGCCTCTTAATTCATTTGCTTCTTTTGCTTCTATTGTCTTACATCAACAGTGAAACAAATTATAGTCTGAAGACCAAAACTGCCTCAAAAGTGAGTATCCAGAATACATATTTCTAGGCCCCAGTCCTGACTCACACACTCCCCAGGTGATTCTTATGAATCTTAAACTTTGAGAGCCACTGCTCAGTGAAAAGGAACAACTCAGGTATGGCTCAGGGTGACGTGCTGAAATTCACAGGGACTTGGTCAATATCTAGAAGGCTACTATCTGGTTCTTGAACCAGGCATTACCCTTGCTTGCATCTACACAGTTACACAGTTATTATCTTTTTTTTTTCTTTAAGATTTTATTTATTTATTTATTTTGGAGAGAGAGAGGAAGGAGAGTGTGCGTACATGTGCACACAAGAAGTGGAGGCGTAGAGGAGGAGGAGAGGAAGAGGGCAAGAATCCCAAGCAGACTCCAAGCAGACTCCAAGCTGAGCACGGAGCCTGAGGAGTGGCTTGACTCCACAACCCTGAGATCACAACCCAAGCCAAAACCAAGAGTTGGTAGCTCAGCTGACTGAGTCATCAAGGTGCCCCTGTAGATCCCACCTTTAATGGAAGTTGCAAGATTAACTAGACGGCTAGTATTTTAAAACGTAGTTTTACTGTGAAATCATCATAAGAGAGGATCTATACCAAAGTCTAAAATCATAATCAGATTCACTATTGCTATCTGGGGTAGCAGAGGATTCAGAACCCCAGAAGATCTCTTTGATACATCACATGCAAATGAAGGGTGCAATTAGTTAAATATTTCATTTACACCATTTAAACTCAAATGCATCCTGTTGAATTCTCCCTTAGCTTGATACCACAACTATCAAATTCAAAGGCAGTGGAGGGAAGGGTTGCTGTAATATGCAATACAATAAATATATCAATTGGAGACCAACATTAAAAGAGTTATTTGCTAATGGGCACCATGCCAGGGTTATTCAGGCAATGCTGCCTGCAGAATTCCTAAGCTGAGTTCACAAGATACAGATCGATGCACCTCCAAAGAGAGTCTATATCAATCTCCATTTCATTCATTAGCTCCCACTTCGAGCTGGTTGGCTGCTAGTTAACTCTTTAATGTGGGAGAAACTGTCAGTGTAAAGGCCACTGGGACACGTGCTCTTCCCAGCTGTACTTGACCTGTCAATATTTCTTGCAGCAGGCTGTTTAAACTGGTACGGCTAATGGCAAAATGGAGACCTATGGGGTTTTGAAGGCTTTCATAGCTTTAGAATGGCTTACCATCCAATAGCAAACATTAGTAAATTCATCCCGTTGCTGTATTTTTGCCTGTGCCTTACCATCCAGGTGCACAGAAAGTAGGATAAAATTATTTTCCATAGTTCTATTCTTGAACTCAAAGGTATTTTGGACTACACATTATGTAAATGTGTGCTCCACTACAATGAGATACTATCACACCAAGGACTCAGCTGCAGTGGAGATCATTAGTTTGTGATTCAGCTCTAAAGAAGCTCCAAACAATGAGGGAAGCAAAGCAGTACTTTCTATAAAGTTAGGACTCGTTTTCAATTTGTATTGGTCCAGGGACAACTTTATTGTTGCACAGTGGAAGAACCTGGATGCTCAGGGGGACGCTCAGTGCATGAACTATTTCAAGCCCTTCTGAAAATGTAAATAAGAGCCCTAAAACATAAAGGCATAATTACCAAAACAAAGAACAATCTCAGGCCACCAGGAATAGCTGGCTTCGCTTATTTTCTTTCTACAAATATTGAATTTACTAATTTCCCTTGCCTTACTGTTGAATAAAATCAATTTTCTCAGTAGAGCTGATCTCTGCTTTGTTTGAGGTTAGATGTGAAGTTGATATGCATCCTTAGATATACTGTTGGAGAGAAAGCCTTGAATATTTAACCCTACGTCACAGCGAGCCCTCCCTTCGCCATCCTGTGGGGCGTTTATTGATTCATTATTTGACAATCAGGATTCTCCATAGGTTAATTGACATGTTTGGAATTCATGGCAAGAAAATCTGTGCATTATTTTAAAACTGCTGTCAAATTGTTTGTAGATACGGTTTGATAACAACACCTGTTTTTCCCTCTCTTGGCCAATACAATCCATTGAGAATCCTGGCTTAAAAAATTTCCCTGCAGAATTGTCAAACATATGTATTTGTATTTCATTACTTGGGTAATAGCTGATTTGCCAAGTTCATTTACTACTAGTTGCTTCTCGAACATCTCAGTGGGATAATTAAGGAATACTAAGAACTGAAACTGTACTAAGTTAGGAGGGGGCTGGAGCCATTGCCCAAATCCCAGTCCTGATTAAACTGCTGTCCAGAATTAAATATTCAATAACTGAAATGCTCTTTTCTTCCTTTACTCTGAGCAACTTATCATCAAGAAGACAGAGAGCTAGCTACTCCCCAAGTTGTGCAAAAGAACCCCCACCCCCTGCAAATGATCTGTACCAATCAGATAAAAATCCTGCAGACTTGCAAGGTAAAGGTATTTAAACTCAAAATTGGTAATGGTCTAAATGGTGCCTTCTCTCAGAGGATATATACAACATGGGGAGAGAAGATAAATAGTAACTCCAGGAGTACATCTTGGAAGCGAGTAAAGAAAGGCCAGGTACAGTTCAAGGTTATGGCTGAACACAATGGCGCTGATGAGAATTTGGCCAGCTAATACTCTCTCCTGAGAAACTGTGAATGTGGAAGATACTGGAGAAGAATGTTGAAGTATGATAGCATTAGAGTTTAAATGTTCTCAAAGAATCTTGCTGGCTCATTGCACAAAGAAAAGAGAGATATTTTAATCATGAGCTATCTATCATCACTTGAATTTGAATGCCTGTTGTTTGAAGTCACAAGCTACTGACTCCCATGATGTAGGTTTTCAGGTCTATTGCTGGAACAAAAAAGGTATGAACACTGGAAAAGAAAAAAAAAAAAACAAAACCTGACAAAATAAAACCCAAAACAAATGGCTATGGGCCTGACAGAGAGAAGATATTATGTCTGAGATTCTGTCTCTTTTAAATTGTGGACAAGGAGAAGTAAGAACAATTGAGTGGTTAGTTTCTCAGAATCTTCCCTCTGGAGAAAATGGGAATATACGAGAGACTAGAGAGAATGTGTTTAAAAATAAACTATCGAGGAGTACAAGCCCCATTGCTATCATAAGACAAATGCATCCAATTCTTCAGTCCATAAGTTTTCCAAGTTCATATATATATTATAGGAAAGGATACCCAGGGATCCAAAGCAAAGTTGTGTTTAAAGTGCAAGCACCAAAGTAGATTTATCAGGGCGTGAGGCGAAAGGGGAATTCTGATGATGATCTTCATTTGTTTCTCATTTCTTCTGTTTTGATACATATTCCTTTTTGACATAGAGCTGATAGACCCAAAGGGCCTTTAATAATTCCACAGAGAGACGTACATAGTTTCCTATCAACTATGCATCGGGTGTTCATGAGGGAGCTATTATTGATTTTCCAAAAGTGAAAAAGTTACCTGAGTACTGACATGATCTTGTTTTATCCTATTTCATTAGATGAGAAAATTGTATAGTTTTTTATTCTCTCAATGCCCAGAGGCTGAGGCTTAAGGAGGGGAAACAGTTCAGACTCTTCAAATAAAATAAAAGTAAGACAGAAGAGTTGGAGAGCTTCTCCCGTCACATTTCTACAATTTCCGGCTTTCAAGCCGCCACTTATAAGCCACTTCTTGACATAATCTTTAGGCTTAAGCATGCGGAACAGTGGACCAACCAGCTTAATAAAAAGACAAAGATGATATGCAACTAATGGACAGGGCATCGCAACTAGGTGTTAACACATCATTCATTGAACTAAATGCTCTTTCAAACTCTGCAGCAGAAACAATTAAAGTACTGACGGCAGTCTTAACTTGCTTCAAGTTGTCTGGCACAATTGATCCACAATTATCTTTGTACTCCCTGAAGCCCCCGAATGCTACCTTCTTCATTGACTTTAAATTTCCTTCACAGTTCTTCAACCTGTGTTCTGGCATACTGAATATCCGACAAACTGAATATCCATGGGAGAGGGCCATTTTGATAGGTCTAGGAATCCTATATATCCTATTAAAAATCTGAGCTTTATGTCTCTTGAATGCTTATGACCAGCTTCTTCATAACAAACACAAAATCTGATTGAAAATTTAAAGATGAGGGTTAAATTTTAAGGCAAAAGAGGCAACAAGCTGTTTTTCCCCTTAGTTTCATACCATGACTTGTAACCTAAGTTCTGCGATATGGGATTTGGGGTGACGAGGCAAATTCTATTTCCAAAATTTGAACTTTGAAGTCGTCCCTGCCTTATATGGTCAAGGAATCGTGCTAACCATTTCTGTATCCTTGGGCCAAGGCTGCGACGGCCAATAAAAACACTCTTGATGAAATGCCCTCCTGAATATCCACTCATACGGTTGTTTGGACATCTCGTTGCTAAATAGGTGACTATGAAGTGGCCGATTCATCAGAACTGCTGTGAACTTCTTATGGAATACAGCCAGGTGTGCTTTGTTTCATTCAAAGGAATGAAAAGGAATTTGTTTTGGAACACAGGCATGGATGTGTTCATATCCACATTGTACATTTGAGTTTTCTTCAGTTATGTGCATTCTGATATAGAAAGATGAACAGTACTTCAGTTGGAACCAAAAACTGCCAAGGTTCTTGGAACTTTGTGAAAGTAGAAGCAGAACTGTGTCTTATGAGAGTATTAGAATCTGTATTTCATTAGTATCATCATGGAATAAAAAAGAAAGCAACTTCTACTTGTGCAGTATGTGAAGAATCTTCAACAGGATCTCATGTTTGCTCATAGGTCAGTTTTTTGAACAATGCTATGAAAAACCCTGGATGAATTTCCATGGATCTTATTTAACATGTTTATTAAAATTGCTACTTACCACAAGCTTTATTATTTTATACTAATTTCCTTCTATCCTCTCTGAATAATAATACACATGGTCTTCTGAATGTCTATGTGACAATAATGTGCATATATATCATCATACTCTAATTTTCTGATGCTTTGTGAGTTGGGGGGAATGCTAATGTTACAGAAGGTGTAGTTTCAGGCAATTAGGGCCTGAAACTACATATATAATACATATATAATATTTAATACTGGAAGCCCTGCTACCACCCCATGGTATTCCTAATTCCTCTTCTCCTTTTTTCCCTTTTCACTTACAATCTTAAATACCATATAATCAGCTTGTTTGGTTACATTTTCTGTTTATTGTCTATCTCTTTTCACTGGAATATAAACTTCATGGAGGCAGAAAACTTCGCTCTGTTCACTGTTGTAGATTTGGCACCTAGAATGGTTCCTGTCACATAGCAGGTGTTCAATAAATATTTGTTAATGGATGCGTAATATCACTAGTCATAGTAAAGAGTAGGGTAAATGTTAAATGAATGCAGTTTTCATTCTATAATTCCTTGATTTTATCCTTCCCAATAAGTTAATGATGGCCCAATAGTCTATGCTTAATAATCACTTTAGGGAATACTGCTAAAGGTGTTAAGTATTAATTGCCTCAAACACAGTGGGAGGTATACATCACTAGATAATTTTTAGTCTTGTATAAGATCTTGTACAAGAAGCACCACTTTTCATACACTCAACATTCGAGATATTTACTTCTCATCTGGTAAATGAAGGCAAATTTTGGGAAATGCACTTCTGGAATTCACTATTGTATAGGTTACCATTCCAAAGTAAATTCTATCCAACCATTGCTCTGAATAAGATAAGTAAGAAATTTTAATATATATAGCTTATTAGAGACTCATATTCATTCTCATTCTCTCTTTCTCCCCTTTTCTCTCTTATACACATATGAAGGAGGTGGGGAAAAGAACTGTCAGATAGACCATGATACAAACGTATAAATTCAAAGAGGAAAGAGATAGAAGTAAGAAGATTTGGGTTATAGTTTTAGTTCTGCTAGCGTCCAGCTAGATGATCTTGGCCAATTAATTTGTCTTCGAAGATTCTGTTATTACAGTGAGTAAGCATTTAAGATCTTATCACTGTCTAGCAATTCTAGAAGCCCATGAATGGAAGATAAAGTGGGGGAGGAAAAAAGCTTATTTGTGTAAATGATTCCAATGACCTTTCAATTTTTGATGAATTAAAAAAAATCACTAGGTCCCATGTTACTTTATTATTTCCTATTCTTTATACCCAGAACATTATTATTATTACTTAGAGATAATAGGGTTAATGTCTGGTCCTCCAACTCAGAGCATTGCCTTTGGTGAACAACTGTGTTGCCCATATAATTAATCAGAGGAAATTTCAAAACAGTTTATACCATCAATCTCTTTGACAACATATCTAACAGCTTATTTCATCTCGCCTTTGGAATAATTCCAGATAGCAAGATCTAGATATCTTCAGGCAAAGCTTGTCTTAACACCTGGTTCTTACCTGCCCTGATAGATACAGGTTGTTCAACAAAAACAAGCCAGTCAAGAGAATTTCATTAATTCACCTCTGTATCTTGAATCAGCCCTGACTCTCCCACAGCTTCTTCAAAGGGATTCATCCCCACTTGTCCCAAATGGACCAGGGAGAAGCTCCCCTGTTGTTATGATAAAGGAAAGATATCTCCCTACTATATCAGAAGCTCCTGTATGTTGGCTACTCTGAAGAGTGGTCTTGCCAATCATGTTTATGCCTTTTATTTTATGCTCAGAATTTAAAATAAGCTGGTGATGACTGGGACAACTTTGGCTGATTCATATTTTATATTTTTAATTAGTTAAGGCAACCAAGATAATTACACTATTCCCATTTTAAAATTCAAGTAATCAAGGCAAGAGAAAGTGCCAAGGTCACCAATTAGGCCTCTAGTAAGACCAAGATTACAACACAAGAGTTCTTGGTACATTATTTATGTTTCTAATTATATAAAAGGTCATCTTGCACTAAGACAGACACTACACAGTCAAATAGAAAATGTACCGGATTGGAAATCAAACAATATGGATTTCACCACTAATTTAATATAATATCACAGGTGGTTATCCAAGTTGTCACTATATTCATTCAATATTAATTTATTTAATAAACAATTAAACAGTCATTCTGGGTACACATACATACATGAAATAGGCAGAAAGTAGTTTCAAGGTGGCAAATTGAAAGAAAGTATATGAGCCACGTGTACAAATGCTGAGGGAATTCAAAGGAATTGATCTTATGCGGCTTTGCTGGGCTGACTGGTTTTGATATCTGGTCTTTTCATTCAAACTGACAATTACAGAATTTACCACATTATAAAGGTGTTTTTGGATTTGTGAAAAAACAACTGTGGACTTTTTTTTTCTTTTGGTCTGTCAATTTTTCAGTGTTTGAAATAAGATGATTAATATTCTAAATTAATAAAATAAAAAACACTATATAGCTCTTCACAAGTGCTTTGCAATATTTTAAATACTCCTTATTTTCTATGTCAAGGACCCTTTGAGAATCTCGTGAAAGCAATAAAACCTCACTGATCATAAAAAAGAGATGAACGTGAGATTTCATGTCAATTTTAGGTATTCACAAGTTCCTCAAAGCCAATCTCTGGATCCCAGGTTAGAAACCTGTATCCTAAACCTTCAAGAGAATAAAAGGAATAAACCTTCAGGAGAGCATCCTCTTGCTATGATAGTCTTCATTCTAGCTCTGCAATTAATTTATTCTACAAATATTATTGAGCATCTAATATATGCCACATGCTGTTCTAGGTTATCTCAGGGAGCAAAACACACGTTCCCTGACCTTCAGAAGGTGAAAGCCAGACAAAAGCAATAACTAAATTATATAGCATGCCATAGGTGGTAAGTACTATGGAAAAATACTAAGTTGGGAAGGGGTTTAGGTGTGTCAGGGAGTACAGAAGAAGTCTGTAATTTTAGATATGATCATTCAGGGAAACCTCAATGAGCACATGACATTTAAACAAATACTTGAAAAAGGAAAAGTTACAAGCCAAGCAGATAGGTAGGAGAAGTGTTCCAGGAAGAGGAAACACAAGTGTAAGGGTTCTGAGATGTGGCACCTGGCAAGGAGGCAGGAATGCAGTAAGATAGGAAAATAGAAGAAGATAAAAAGTGGAGTAATAAAGGTGTGCGGGGAGGGGGCAGTAGCAGGTCACGGGGATTCTAAGGCCTTTTAACAACTTTGGGATGGGAAGTCCTGAAAGAGTTTGAAGCAAAGTGACACATTCTGATTTATGTTTGAATAGTACCATTGTGGTTGTTGGCTTGGGAGGCAAGGGATCTGTGATTGGGGATGACTGTAGAGATCCAGAGCTGGTTATGGGGCTTGGACCACAGTGGTAGCTGGGAGGTGGTGAGAAGTGGTTGGGTTTTAGACATATTTTGAAATCATATCCCAATGCTGATGCATTATAGGCAGAATATGATAAAAACAAACAAACAAAAAAAGAAGTCAAATACACCTCCAAGATTATTTTCACCTGAGTTGCCACTAACTTCAACTGCGAAGGGAACAAAATGGGGCTCAGGAGGTGGTAGTAATGATGGAACGAGCATTTAAAGGTTTACTGAGAAAATGTCATCCATCATTCATTCTCCTTTGTGAGCTGATCTGAATTTCTCCACTTGTATTTATGACCAGTGTTTTCAGCAAAAAATTGGGCTCAGTATTTTTGCTCCTATTTAGTTTATAGTTGGATGGGTCAGATTCTTCCCATAAAGACTTCGTTTTCTATTCTAATCTCATTCTCAGCCCCGTTTGGCCACGCCCTCATTTGTACAATTGTCCTTCAAGTGTTACAGAGGTCTCGATGTTTTCATTCTTTTAATTAGATCTTCAGGTCCACAATTGCAGTGGCTATCCCCCATCATTCTTTTGTATCTCCACAACTGTACCTAGAATGCTGTTGGGGGTGCCAGGCAAGGAGAATGACTTAATACAGTTTTGGCTGATGAAAAAAAAAGAAAAACTCTCTCTGGAGACTTCTTCCTTACAGCAACTTCCTTTCTTTTCATTTTTGCTCTCAACTCTGAAAATGGAACAGCTTGAGATATCAAAGCCTTTTACAATTTTACAAAGTTTGTATAATCAGTGAAAAGATAAACCACATGCACACATTTGCGTCTCAATACATTTCCTGAGCTGCAATCTGGATGTAAATAACTAGGGCCAACACTCGGGCAAACTCAATGGGATCTGAAATTTTGATTAATGCTACAACCACATTCATATTATTTGTGTCTTTGAGGGAGGATCAATGTTGAAAGATCTGTCAAATCTCTTCTGTAGAATTGGAGTGTTTGATCCTTCTTAATTTTCTTACAAGTGAAACATCAGGTTCATTATCAATTGATTAATTTGGCAGGCAATCAAGTAAAGAACAGAATCATATATGGTTACCTGAATTATTAAGGTACTAGTAACTTCATCATGTTGGCATAGCAGAAGGCTTTATATTAAAAATTACAGTAAATATTTCTAGCACTTTCTGTAAAATGCCTTTCTTCCTGAGAGTTCATTTTTCATGTTAGCTGTAGAGAAAGCTTCTTTCTTCTGGTTCTGCTTTCTTGATGCATTCCAATAGTAGTGGACCAGTAGACTTTATTTAACCTGTTGTATCTAATGTTTATATCTTCTGTTTTGGAACCCACTAGTAATCAGTATTGTTCTGAGACTAGCAGTGGTCTTGAAAGGTCAGGAGCAAAACATTTGGGGTGAGAGATGGGGTAGAGCAAACAGGTTGCCACTTCACATCATTTCTGGCTCAGGTTAGTGGTTACTGGTCATTGTGCCTTTCAGAATCATTAAATTTTACCTATTTTAAATTCTGACATTGGACCTTTCTGGCTCTTTGTTTCTTTTCTCCCTCATTATGGGGCTCTGAGCAGGAGTTTATCTCGAATTACCTTCTATTATGGATATGGCATTTTGCACTATATCTTCTTTCTGAGTCACCTTTCCCCTCTTGGAATTTCCTCCTTTCTAAAACTTGAGAACTCGAAGAAGAAAGGATGTTTGTGGTGGACGAAAGTTGAATGCATTTACTTATCTTTTCTTCTTTTATTTTTTAAGCCCTTGGAGTTTGCTTATTTACGTTTTGATAAGGAAAGGGATATTTTTCTAATTTGTGAGTTATCCAGGTCTTTTATTTCTTATTCTTTGACTGCTCTCTGCTCACTTTTAGGTTAACTATTGCTTGCCACGATATTCATCAGAAGGGAAAGATAATTAGGAAAATGCATTATTAGCCAATTTTGGAACTTACGAGCTATTTATATAAGAACTTTTTGAAGATGGAGTATGGAGATAATTAAATAAAATTAGATTCCTCTATTATAAGACTTAAATGGATTTATACTCTGTCTCTGATTATCATGAATAATCCACTTTAAAAATTTACCCTCAGTGATTCAAGGTATATGGGACTATTATCAACTAGAGAGGAATAGAAATTCTAGACTTCAGACTCCACTAATGTGATTTTACACAAACACTCTGATGTCTCTATCTTTAGCTGGGAAAAAGAGCATTTTTTGACAGTATTGGAATGCTATAATATTACATCTAACTCCTCCTTCAAGCCCAAACTTAAGTGCTATCTCCTCCATGATACCTTACCTGAATTGAAGGCATCTCTCAAGATGTCCATAAATGTTACTTCTTCTTTTCTTCCTTTTTTATACTTCAGTATTTACCTCTTCCTTATCTTTACCTATATTTACCACCTGATGTGTTACTTATTTCAACCCTACTGTTTCACATAGTTGGAAAGTTCTTGAAAGCAGTATCTTGTCTTAGACAACTTTTACATAGGCCATAATCAGTAGTATGGGGACACCTGAGTGGCTCAGTGGTTGAGCATCCGCCTTTGGCTCAGGGCGTGATCCTGGGGTCTTAGGATGGAGTCTTGCATCAAGCGGAGCCTGCTCTCTCTCTAATGAATAAATAAATAAAAATCTTTTAAAAATTAATCAATAGCATAGTTCCAGATATCGTAATCAACTAAATTACTGATTTATAATAAAATTACACATATATTTTTGCTAATGGTAAAGCATTCTCATATTTGGTCAAATTTATTAACTTTTTAGGAGGCTACTTGGATGATATATCACTTCAGATTGGCTTTCCATTGCTCAGAAAGCTAGGAAAATTCAATTTGCTAACTAAAATTTCAGGTACCAATAATTTTCTGAGGCCTCCTTCATGAGATAGTTGATACTCTGAGAAGAATGACTGTCTAATTATTTAAGAGTCAAGGTGAAAAAGGATCAGTCAATGAAGCCAACTTGTAGGGATATATTTGTATGCCAAGTAGACCAAGAATAAAATAAACTTTGGGGCATTATCATTAACCAACTCATGCCTATAATAAGGTTGGTTTATAAAAACAGATTCTAGAATGTAAGTTAATTGGAGGATGATTCTAAGTTTTATTCACCTATTCTGTCTTAGCTAGTCATTTTACTCTAGAAAAAGAGTTTGCATTTATCTTTGCCATTTGTTTGGAAATTAGTTCTTTCTGTCTTGACACAATGTCCACATGCATACATATCCACAATACATATACTCCTACCTTGTTTTCGAAGGGAGAATATTCCCTTTTACGGGTGTGAGAACAGAAGCAAAAGAATGAAAGACTTCTACAGTTCCATTTTCATAATAGAATTCTGTTGTTCTGGAATGATTTATTTTTGAATAAGGAAAAATGCAAGGAACTTGGAACACAGACAAAAGTACCTTCTCATCAAAGGTTGTCTATCGTTTCATGAATCACATGTGATGGATGAGATTTATGAATTAGAATCTGTGTCAAAAGATTTACAACATACTAAATTAGTTATGACATCTTCTCGTCGGTGCGCATAAACTTTCAACAAAATATCTATATCATCACCACAGGAGCATGGCCAGCCCGATTCTTTCATTCCACTGCAGCACATCCAGACCCTGTCACTGTAGTTGATGAATTCTTGAAGGAATGGGCCTCAGATCAATTAAAATAAACACCACAAGCTGATTTATCAAATCTTTTCTGAATGTTCTCAGAAAATGTCAAAAATCTGATCCATTGACAGAGAAAAGTCAGAGAATCGTGGCAGCCTATGGGATCACAAGACCTTTTCAAAACCATCATAAATCACCACAGAAAACAAATGGGGCACCATGTGATAAGATTTCTTCTGACAGCTTTGCCTCAACAAGACATATATGAGATAAATGGATACCTTCGTCTATACCCAATTGCCAGTTTACAAAGTTCCAAGTTGTCAAACTGTAAAATACACCAGCATCAAAGTCCTTCCAAATAATATACCTTTTTTGGGTATACAAGAGTGGATTTGCAATAACATCCCCTTTGCTTTATTCTACTGTTGCAAGCTATGTAACATCCCTGCTGGTGTGTGAGCTTTCTAAAAGAGAGCATGGCAATGTGTACCCATGCACACAGTCACAGAGCAGGTTCCAAATTTACCCTTCATATACATTCTTGTCTGAACTAATGAAACTTTCTTCACTTCCCATTATTAAAAGAAAACTTGATGGCACTAAAGTGCATCTAAAGGTACACTTTGTTCTTTTGTTTGTTTGTTTTATTTTGTTTTGTTTTTAATCATCTCAGTCTTGTCTTATTTCTTATAGGTTAAGAGCACAACCAGAGACAAGCAATAACAGGCTAACCTATTCTTCTAATCTACTTCAGGAATAAACAAATGCTTCCATTAATTTTTTTTTTTACAAATATGATCAAAGTCTATAGGTAGGGGTGCAATGTAATAAGCCTTAGATTTCACAGTAAATTTTAACCATAAATTTTAACTCCTATATTCCTGTATAGGTGGCAAACCAAAAGTCACATAAATATTAGAAATTTCATATGATATATGGACCTGATTTTCCTGATTCAAAGAAGCCAACGGAGCCTTGTTCTCAAAGTAAGAGTGAAGCCTGATTCAAAGGAATGGCATCTATAAATTAAAGTTTATTATGAACGTTTATATTTCCAGAGTAAAAACCAAAAATGAGTTTAGTATATAGGTTTCAGATATACTTATTTTTCAAAGAGCAAGAAATTCAAAGGACTGGAGATACAATTCCCTGTGCTACATCCACATATGACAATACCCTCACCAGTCTTCTTTCTATACTTTCAAGGTATTACTCTAATCCTGCCATTTCATGAACCTTCCTTCTTCAATTACAGAAAGTCTGATTTGTTTGATTACTAATCCAAGTTTGATTCCCTAGAAAAGTAACTTTGTACTTCTGGGCCCTGCCACTTACTTGTTTCTATGAATCATGGTAAATTCACCAATGTTGACAAAAGGAATCTATTTCATAACTATCAAATATTTGGGATGGGATTCTAGTATCCAGCTGAAGCATATATAGATATCCTGAAACATGTACAGAACAAGATTTGGCACCTTTCTGTTCAGAATGGTTTAGAAACAAAATGCATTGCTTACATTAGGCTTTTCTAAAAATTTATTTTTTTAAAATTTTATTTTAGTTGACCCAAAGACTTCATCTGTTCTACGAACATTTTTGAGTACCTGCTGTGTCTCATGGACTGGGCTAGGCTCCAGAGTTACCGTGGTCAACTCTTATCACTAAGTGACATCACACAGTTACTAGTGCAAAGATAGGGATGTCACCTATTTCTTCTTTAATTGCTCACTAGTCTTGAGAGTGTTGCTAGGGAAGTCATATGGCAAAGAATCTTAGAGACCTTTCTGTGTCATTTAAGGCATCAAAGAATGCTCTCTGCTTTTTAAGCAATAGTCAACAGGGAAGAGACGCTATTATAAAAAATCACTCTTACCAGGATGTCTAATTTGACAACCCTTTATTGCAATGCTTTCATACAGTTTAGGTTTATGTACATGAATTTCCACCTGTACATTTACAGCAAATCTCAGTCATTTGTGGTCACTCTGAAATATCTATTAATTCTCAAAATGAACAGTAGAGCACATTACTTCTGAAGGGCACAAAGCAAGTGTGCCACGTTGCTTTTGGAAGCAAGAGAGATAGAACAAAATTGGAGGTAGTGAAAACCATTTGGATCTTAATCTCAGCCAGTACTTTAAGCTTTGGGCAGCATCTTCATGTGGCCTTTTTTTTTTTTCCCCTGAATTTCCTCTCATTTGGCATTTTTCTTTCCTGGGGAGCAAACAGTGAGTTCATTTCATGGCCTTCAGTTGCTCTTGTACCTTGCAAATTTCAAAATTCCAACCAACAATAAGCACTTTGCTATGAGTCAGTAAATGGAATACATTAATAAAGCTTGAGTGTTTGGCCCTTTTCCAGACTTGAGAATTTGATCACACTGACTTCAACGGAGCCTTCGATTTTTTTTGTTTAGTGTACAGGAAAATTACCCTATACAGCTTTTAACTCCCCAAGGCTATCCCTAAAAGCCTTGCTCAAACTTCTAAGGTGCCTAGACTAGTATTTGAGCTTAGAAAAGCTGTTGGCAAATCCCAGTGAAATTTTTTGACAGATTCATCTTTTAGCCTTTGGGAAAGTGAAGGTGCTGCAGGCAAGATATTTGATTAATGCCATGAAAAATAGTGTTGCTGGCACAGCTGGTATGGTGGGAGAAAAATTCATCACTAACTCTAAAACTGCCATGTAATTCTCTCCCCACAGTTCTTTTCCTCACTTGACAGAAGATTTGCACAGGACAAACCAGGCTGACAGAGGACAAGTCAGCCAGATGTTGAGGTATCTCGAAACATGACAGATCACTATGTTTTAGCTCAGATTAATTCGCTTATTAGAGGTAAACCTAAATCACTGGTCATTGTCAAATCAGTTGTCACCATCAGGAAATCATGTCACATTTCTGAACAAAAATAGTTCCAGTTTTAAGGAGTTGCTTTAACCTCACCTTCTCTCTGCCGAGAGTGAGATTCCAACAAAAAAAGCACAGGACCCACCTTCTCACTCAGGCAAGAATTCCAAAATGTGCCATTCTATCTCAGTAGCTACTCAACCGCTTGGTGTTGGTGAGGCCAGAAGAACAGAGAAAGTATGATTTCAGAGTCTGATGAGTGTCACACTCAGAATTGCTCTGCATGTGTGATCTCACCTTCTTCCCTCATCTCCCATCCTTTGCCTTTTCATAGCCATCTTCAGGGCATGACCCATGCTTCTGACATCAGCCAAAGATAAACACAGATATATTCACCAATAAAGAAAATGTCAAGAACATCTTGTAGAATGAGCAAGCAGTATAACTCTATTCCCTAAGTTTATCCAAGGCGTGTTATCCTGTGAGGGCCTGGTAGCCTCTACCAAATGTGCAGACTCTAGCTCAACTCCCAACAAATCAGTTATCCAATTTATGAAGTCAGGACCACAACTGGCCCCACAGTTGGCAGACTCAAGGAAAGTGTCAAGGAGTAAATAAGCCACAGAAAATAGCTAATCTCTTCATCCCAGGAGGTTGAGTTAAGAGATGGGAAATACTGGCAACAAGAGCAATGGAAAAACCGACACCAACTATGCTTGGACTGTGGTTGCTTGTGAAGGGAGAATGGACCTTCTATGGGGCTCACTGGGCACTGGGGCTCCTGAGAGCAAAATTCCCTTTAAAACTCCAGTAAATCAAACCAGCGTAAAAAAAAAAAAAAAAAAAAAAAAAGGCAACATTTCTGCCTCTCATGTTTTTCCACAGTTTAGTAAATCAAGCTAAGCTGGTATGTAGAGCAGACACTGACTATATGGAAAGAAATGTATGGTCATGGGGACACTGGATTCTTAGTTCTTATTTTGAGATCTAAATATGGCACTAGGTCCCCACCTAATAAAGAAGTCAATTTGTGCCACTTTTTGACATTACTCAAAAACCATAGCGAAAGAGCCCACAAAATGGAAAGATAAGTAACTGACTGATACATTTAATCAGAACTAAAATGGAAATAATCTCATTTTGCCCATGTTTCTGTTCCTGGTACGCCTGCCTTTCACATCTGAGTCACCAGGACTGACACGTTGAGGCGACCTGTGAGTTGTTCCTCTCTTTCCCTTTTCTTGCTCAATATCAGATCAGTAACCAAGTCCTCAATTACTTCTTCTTAGTTGTGTTCCAAGCCCGCTGTCCCTGCTTCACTTCTGACCTTTCACCTCTGTAATCACGACTACAGTAGTTCTTTAATCTTCCTGTCTCTCATCTCATTCCTATGGTTTGCCCTCTGCGCCACAGCTAAATAACATTTCTGCTAGTTTTCTCCAGTTTAGGCCATTCCCTGCCTTAAAAATAATCAGTGGTTTCCTGGTGGCAGTCAGATCAAGTGTCAACTCCTTAGCCTATAATTGACAGTGTGCTTAAATCAGGTCCCAACACGTACTGCCTAGACAACCCTAGCTCTTGGTCATAGTCACTGATTGTCCTCTGTGCTGCCCTTTTGCATCTTCATGCCCATTTCATCTAATGTTCCCTTCACCCAGAATGGCCCTGTATCAGCTCTAGTTACCAAACTCCTACCCATCCTTCAGGGCCCACTCCTAGTATATCCCCTTCTGTGAATTTTTCACTGTACCCCATCTCCTCTCATCTTTCATAGTCTGCTTTTTCCTTCAGTGATTGTGTTCCTTCTCACTTTCTGCTTTGCACAGTAATAATTTTTGGTACATACTAAATGGTAAATTCTTTTTTGGAGGAAGAAATATTACCTCTGTGTACCCACAATTTTTAATGAAACACTCAAAATAGGTTTTGAATGTCTAAATTTAGAAAAGGTACAGTTATTTTAAATAACCTTTATTTCTGAAAGTCTCTGTTCTTTCAATTGAAGTTTGGGGTCCTAGAGTTGAATAACCAGCTAATGGCTTGAATTCTTTATTTGTTTTGTTCTGACCTCTAAATAGGAAACATTGCTTTTGATGGCTGACCCCGAGTGGCTAAGCATACGGGTTCTGGACCAGGCAGTATTCCTGCTTCACATCCCAGTGTGGCTGCAAGATCTGAAGTGGTTTGACCTCTCACTTCTTCAGGCTTCCATTCTTTCTTCTCTCCATGTTGCCACTCAGGGTGTTGATAGGAAGTCTGCAGAACTGAGAATGTTATTCCTTACCCACCAATATGCCACATGAACAACATTCTCTGCAGAAAGCTCTGGGCAGCCTTATCATGACTATCCAGCAATTACTTCTACAGATTTTTTTGGGTCCCTACAAGGTGTCAGGAACTATAACCCAGTAGAGCCTTTACTCTGAGATGCTTACTAACTGCCCTTTAACCAGATGCTGAGTAGTTTCTGTTGGCTGAAGAGGCTCCCAATGACATCCATGAAATGACTATAATTATATATATATATATATATCTTTTACATTGGAATAAGTGCATTGGCCAAGTCTCTCTACTTCATAAGCTTAGGTCTTCATGCTAAAACATGAACAAAACACAGCATCAATAAAGAAGGTGGGAAGGTTTCAGGTGGGATTAGAAGACAGCAAACTGTCCAGTTAGAGAAAGACATAGAGACCATATGAGAATTATGGGAATCATGGATATGAGGTTGGGAAGGTCAATCTGGGAACAAGGAGAGAAGTTTAACTCATTTCTCAGAATCTCGATCTTCTCAGTAATAAAGGAGGGAAGAGAGGCTCACCCTTTCTGATCCCAGAACACGACTGCTCACAAGTCCTCAAAGGATCTCTGTTTATCTCAGACCGAGGTTCAGAGTTTCTAAATGGTCTCAGGGCGACTTCTCTGAAAGGAAGGAATTGTAGGGCCAGGAACATGTGCCCTGGTTCTCCTACCTATAAGCTGTAGGAGTTTGGGCTATCTATTCAGTCTCTTTGCCTTTTATTTTTTCCCTGTTTTAATCCCAACTGATTTGAACACAGTAGTCACTCATTAAAATACATGTTGACTTTAATTTTCAATTACCTTATACTGCTGACTAATCTTTACCAAGAATTATAAAATATAAAACAAATAAAAACAGAAAGCTCTAACAAATTTATTTTTGTAGGCTTATGGGATTTTCATACCCCTTGTTTCTTTTTTCTAGGTAATTAAAAGGAAAAAGAGAGGAGGAGAAAATTTAAGAAACTCTATCATTTCTCTTTCCAGTAATTCTACCTTAAAAATTAAAAATTGCAAGAGAAGGAAGCCTATTTCTCATGGTAGGACACAACATATGAATAAAACTTAGAATCTTCTCCCCATATACTTTTTATTTTAAAATTTCAAAATAAACATTGTTATGGATTGAACTTGGTTTGTTATAATGCTCCAAATATTAATTTTGTTCTATGAACTTTCTTAAGTTTACCTGGGCTATAAATTCATCCTTACAGCTTGGTCTTATGGATTTATTCTGTTTCAACTTGACTGATAAATAAACATATTTAATGGAATAAACAGAAATAGAAGTGTCCAAATCATCTATTGGGGGGGGGGGAGAATATTTTTTAAGATTTTATTTATTTATTTATTTATTTATTTATTTATTTATTTATTTGATAAGACAGAGAGAGAAAGAGCACAAGCAGGGGAGGCGGGGAGCAGGAGAGGGAGAAGCAGATTCCTCGCTGAACAGGACGCCCAATGCAGGGCTTAATCCCAGGAACCTGAGCTCATGATCTGAGCCGAAGGCAGATGCTTAACCCACTGAGCCGCCTAGGCACCCTCTAAGGGGGAAGAATTTTATCTAATGTTTGCCAGCGGAACTTGGGAACAATGCTAAGGTCCAACTTTAAATTGGTTTATTCTAAAATGTAAAAGTTGTCTTTAAATAAGATACCACACTTAAAAAGCCCCTACCCCCAACCCACAAATGGCATACAAAGGTTTTAAAAATAAGTGTGTTTATTTTTCAGCAATAATATCTTCTAAAGCCAGATGAACGCAAATTCCTCTCAGGGAGAATTTGATTAATTAAAAAAAGTGACGTAAGTGCTTTGTAACTTTGCCACAGAACATCTGCTTGGAAGTGGATGTAATTGGAGAGGTGAAAACGGTGTCTGTGCCAGCAGAGGGTAGAAAAGACAACAGGTTTCAGGGAGTGGGGAAGGCAGGATGTGGGCGGCGATAAAGAAGAGGCCCAGCTGGATGTGTTGGGCCACTTTGAACACAAATGTGAGTGGAGAGAGAGAGAGATCAGCTGAACAGTGGGGCATCACTGTTCTCCAGATTCAACAAGAAGTGATTTTTTTTTCTTTTCATTCTCCCTAGCAGGGGTTTCTGACCAATCTCCATTGTCTCTCCCTGCCAGCCTCCTGGATTTCCAGAACTAGTAGCCACATCAGAAGAGGGGAGTAGTGTTCTGTTGCCCAGTGCTGGATGCTGGGACCCGAAGGCCTCACGGTGGCACCTGGGGCAGATTTTAGCAGCTCTAGCAGGAGGCATCCAGCCACTTCCCCTAGAGGCTGCAGGGCCAGCTTGCCCAGTTTCATATTTCAGTCAGAATAATTAAATTAATTTCACTCAATAATTCAAAATTAATTTTTTAAAGAGATGATTTCATTTATTTTTAATTGATTTCCTCTCTCTTAAAGCTTTTTTTTTATAGATTACATTAAGCTAAATGAACTAATTTAAATAAATTTTCACAAGAAGTAAAATAATCATCTCGTTTATCATAAAAAAAAAAGCAATACAATGTGGCCAATTTTACTCAAACACTAAAATATTAATGATGATGCAGTTTTTACAAGGAAAAAATTAGCCTTATTCATCTTGAACAGAGATTTATTTACACAGACAACTCCTTCTGGCTTATTTGAATGACCAGAAAACCTGCATTCGAGGAAAATGGGTCATGTTGGGAGCAAAAAATTAGTACCTCCTCGAGGCAGGAAGAGTCAGAGTTCACAGTCCTGAGGCTTTTACATCTTCTGGAGGTTAGGACTGCCCTTCTCATTCCCTATTTTACTCCCCCAGTGTAAGACTACTCCATCATAGGTATCTTATCTCCCCCTTGTTCCTCTGTAGTTCCTCTCCTTGTGAAGCCTGCAACATTCAGGAGTTGTCATACACATGCTAATGACAACAAACAAAAAACAAAAGCAAACACCACAAGCACAGAATGGTCTTTTTGGCTCATGGTATCTATCCCCAGAACAACCATTCTATTCTTACTAGTACCGCTCCATCTTGCCATTGGTACCTTGCAACACATTTTCACATTTGCTGTTTGATAAAGGTTTAATATTTTACCACAATCCTGGTGTTGCAGGGCAGCCAAAACTCTGTGTCTTAGGGAAGTCTTCTGGCTCCTTTGACTATTAGGATACATGCATATATGTAGTCAATACATATATAAACTATAAACTATTTGGATACATGCATATATCTAGTCAAATGCATATATGACTTAGGAAGAGGCCGGGTGTGATGTTGGAAGGCAGGCATCAAGGCTCATGAACTGAGCATCAGAAACCATGCATAATTCCTCCACGTAAAAGGCTTTTTTGCATACATCTCACTTTTGGTTCTGAAAGCACACAGGATGAAAATAAAAAGAATGACCATTTGCTGGAAGAAAACCGTTAAGTCGTTCCTGTATTTTGCTTCCTTGAATCCTTTGGTAAGATCTTTAAGAAAATACTCTTATCTAAACTGTTGACCAAAATTCAGCCTCATACCAACTACCCTTCCAAACTCTTTGTTAACTAATTACCCAATATTTGGAGAAAATGTTATCCAGCTTCAGAGTCACCAAACCTAGTAATCAAATGAAGTAGGGTTCCATACTGGAATTAAGATAGAAACACGCCTAAAGGTAAATTTCATTTTTTGGCAAGGTGTTAGAAAGTTATGGAAATAGGAAATAAAATTTCTTTCCAGCCACATTGCTCTTGTGACCCTTATTTCATGGCAATCAACACGAATAATCAACAGTTTCATTTTAAAGCTTCCTTTTCAAATATTGGTAAGAGAGTTGTAAATTACTGAAGGACAGAATCATAAAGACAGCTTCCTCCCCTCCCGTCCCATCATCCAAAAGCATCTATAATTGTGGGCTTTGGCAAGAAATAATCCCTTCTTTTCACAAAATTATGAAAAAAGGAAAGGAAAAAAATCTATCTTGTGAACTTGTAAGAGGTAGTTTGCCAGCGTAACTTGGGAACAATGCTGAGTTGATGAAGAGGAATATCATGGAAATTATCTTCTGGGCATGGCAAATGGAATTATCTAGTGCCTCTAAACACAGAAAAAAATAGTTAACTTTCTAAGCAGACATATGCTATTCTGGGAAGATAAACCTGGGGCTGCAGATAGAAGTAGTTTAAGATACTCTTTTCCTTTTCATTAATAAATATATATTCTTGAATGTGGAAAAGTCTTTGAATTCATTTCTTCCTCTTCCTAGGTTCTCAGACTTACTTCAGACATTGGTTTGGTAGAAACTATTATGACCTGTCACTAAAACAGAAAACAAAAACAAATAATTGTCACTAACTTGGTAGTCAGAAGATGATTTAAAAGATTAGACAAAAACTCTTCTGTTGAACTGAAGTCTTTATACATTTTTTTCTCCAGGTAATCCTACATTTAGCTAGGGAAATAAAGACCTAAATAGACAAATTGAAACCCAGCTTTTACACATGTCCCCCCACCCAACATTAGGACATCAGTGGGACAGGCTTATAAGCTCCTTGACTGGGCCGGATGGAGTCAGAAACTCGGTGCTGCAGAATGGGAGGAACAGTGGGTAATGAGGCATCAGTGCCCAGTGAAGAAAGGGGAAAGATGAAAAAGAATAAGAATTAGCCCCTGGTGCTGTAGAACTCAGGAGACCCACAAAGGCTAATTTCAAATGGCTGGAGCTCTTACATCTTAGGGATGAACTGGCTTCTTGATGCACTCGTAGCTCCTATTAATGTTAATGCTGCCAAGCCCACCGAGAAGAGAATAGAGCTCCTTAGTTTGCTTTCATCAAATTCACTTTGTGTGTGTGTGTGTGTGTGTGTGTGTGTGTGTGTGCATGTGTGTAGGGGGGAAATCTGGTTACCTTTATGAATTAAGACAGGAACCTATGATAATATACAAATACGTTTGGGTTAAAAAAGAAAAAGAGAATAACCCACACATCATATCTAAAGTATAGGAAAGGAAATGGCAGCTTGTGGAAAGCAGGAGCCAAACATCCTTAGTCAATGTCTATACAGTGGTTTTTCCTAATGATGAATTCAAACATTAGAGACATTTTTGGTTTTGGTACCACTCACGCAACCTCTCCCCCCAAAACATACATGTCAAAAATCTGTTAATGTCTCTATGGTACATGTTTGGTCAACACTCTTAGTATTTTTTTACAAAGAGGGAAATGGGGGTGCAAAATACCCAACTTTCCTTTTAGCAATTGGACTAATTCAATGAGAGCTAGAAGCCACTTGGCTCTTAGGGAAAATTCAGTGTTGAAATGAACAGATGTAAGCTTCCAGGAGACGGATGCTATAAAGATGAACAACATTTCTAAAACATTCATATTGTAACCTTAGAAAAGATCCAATTAATCCAGGGTGGGCTATATGGGATAGTATGAGTATGGATCTTGAGGACTTTTCTTTAGTTCCTTACGTACTCTATGTCTGAGTGATTCTAGCTGAGGTCTTTATGCCATGGGTAGCTGAGGAGAGGCATGCAGTGGAAAGGACTAAGGGGATGGAGCGTTTGCAGAATTATTACTCTTTCAGTAGGTCTCTAAGATGGGTTCTCATCAACTGGCCCCACTAGAGCTTTCTCTAAGCAAAGGTGGGAACTCAGCCTCAATTACACCAATCTCCATAATCTCTTCAGTTCTGGATTGAGGAACACATTTCTCTATATCTCACTCTTAAACCTAATTCCTCCTTCTAGGGTCAGAAGCTATCTTTTATTCATTATATATCTTTATATAAATAATGAAAACTAAAAGCCACAGGGATAAATTAGCATCTTTGAGTCTGTGTTTCAAAACCTGTCTCCATATTTGCATACTCTTTAAAACTTCCATCTTAATTCTGTTCTTTGGTATTTTTTAAAAAGGATTTATGTATTTATTTATTTATTTATTCATTCATTCATTCATTCATTCATTCATTCATTCATTCATGATAGACACAGAGAGGAGAGAGATCGGCAGAGACACAGGCAGAGGGAGAAGCAGGCTCCATGCAGGGAGCCCGACGCGGGACTCCATCCCGGGACTCCAGGATCGCGCCCTGGGCCAAAGTCAGGCGCTAAGCCACCGAGCCACCCAGGGATCCCCTGTTCTTTGGTATTTTTAAACTCGATATTGCCTACTACTGGAATGAATACACACACACACTACTCTGATAAAACTCTGCAAAGTCATGCCTAAGTGAATGACACAGAAAGAAGGGCTAGACAGTAGAGTGTAGTAAAATGAACCCCATGGTTAGACCTTCTAAAGATGTTAGAAACAGCCTATTCTGTGACCACAGAGGATGTTCTCTAAAATGCTCAGTTGTCCAAATTTCTGGAGATATTTCTAAATCATCAATGAGCTAACCATTAAATCTCCATTAAATCTTCCTAACAATCTTATTAGAGGTACAACTGATAGATGATAAACTGCATATATTTAAAGTATCCGACTTGGCAAGTTTTGACATAAGTTTATACCTGTGAAACCTTCACACTTCAGATAATCCATCACCTCCAAAAGTCTCCTCATGCTCCTTTGTAGTCTACTACTCTCACCTCTCTAGACTGTGGACTCTCATCCCCAGGTAGCTGCTGATCATTCTGTCACTACATACTAATTTCCATTTGCTAGAACTTCATATAAATGGAATCATACTATATACTCTTTTTTGTCTGGCTTATTTCACTTAGCATAGCTATTTTGATATTCACTCATGTTGTAATGTGTACTGCCAAGTTTATTCCTTTCTATTGCTGGAAGTAGAATCCTATTCTACTTTATGGATATACCATGTTCACTTAGTGATAGACATTTTGGGCTGTTTTAGTTTTTGGCTATTACAAATAAAGCTGCTATGACCATTCAGGTACAAATCTTCACGTAGACAGTTGCTATATTTTGAATACCTAGGAGTAGAAAGGCTAGGTCGTGTCATATGCATATGCTTAACTTTTTAAGAAACTGCTAAATTATTTCTCTAAAGTGGTTATATCATTTGACATTCCCATGAATGTCTATGATAGTTCTAGTTCCACCTCATCCTGGTGAATACTGAGTAATTCTAATAGGTATATAGTGGGCTCTCACTGTGATTAGGTTGCATTTCCCTATTAACTAAGAATGGTGAGCACCTTTTATGTATTTCCTTGTTATCCATGTATCTTCTCTGCTGAAGTGGCAGTTCAAATGTTTAGTCCTTTTTTAAATTGCATTGTCTGTTTTCTTATTACTAAGTTTTGAGTATTCAGGATAGAAATCTTTTGTCAGATATGTAATTTACAAATATTTTATAAATATATTATTTACAAACATTGCTGGCCTTTTCACTCACTTAACCTAAGCTTTCAAATAGCACAAGTTTTTAGTTTCAATACAGTCCAATTCATCTATTTTTTTTTTTTTTGGATAGTGCTTTTGGTGCCATATTTAGGGCATTTTTACTTATCTCAGGGTCACAAAAATTATCTCATATGTCTTCTGCAATAAGCTCTGTAGGTTTGGTTTTACATTTAAGTCTAGTTTGAGTTATTTATTTTTTAAATGACAAGAGGTATGAACCAAAGCTATTTTTGGTTTGGTTCATACCAAAGGTTCAAACCAAAGCTATTTTTTTGGCATCTGAATATTCAATTGTTCCAGCACTAGTTTCTGAAATGACTATTTTTTTCTCCAAGTTACTCTGTACTTTCATTTAAAGTCAGTTTATATATTTGTCTGACATATGCTAATATTATACTGTCTTTATTGCCATAAATTTATAATAAGTCTTGAAATTATTCTATAGAACTTTAGAATCAGTTTGTCATTTCGTACAAATGACAGCTGTAATTTTTATAAAGATTATAGTATTACACTGAAACTATAGGTGAATTTAAGGAGAAATAGCATTTTAACATATCAAATCTTCTGATCCATAAAAATGGTGTATTTATTTATTTAGGTCTTCTTTAATTTCTTTCAGGAACATTTTGTCATTTATAATAGGGGTTGTTCCTATCTTTTGTCAGATTTATTGCTAAATATTTAAGTGATTAAAAACGCTATTGTAAATGCTTTGTATATTGATCTTGTATCCTGCAACCTTGCTAAATTCACTTATAATTTCTAGTAATCTTTTGTGGATTCAGTCAGATTTTCTATGTATACGATCATCTTTTAAGTGAATAAAGACAGTTTTACTTATTTTCTCACCAATCTGGATGTCTTTTATTGCTTTTTTCTTGCCTTACTATACTGGCTAGAACCTCTGAGTCAATGTTGAATTGAAGAGGTGAGATTAGACATCCTTGTCTTGTTTTTGATATTAGGGGCAGAGCATTCATTTTTTCTTTTTTTTACCATTAAGTATGATGAAAGATTTTTTTTTTTCTGGATGCTTCTTGTCAAGTTGTGGAAGTTATATTTTATTCCTACTTACAAAGTTGGTTTTTTTTTTCTCAAAAAGCAATCTTTTATTTATTACTCTTTTCTACTGGTTTGTATTTCATAGATTGTCACCTTGATCTTTATTTCTTTTGCTTATTTGGATTTTCTTTTCTTTTCTTTTCTTTTCTTTTCTTTTCTTTTCTTTTCTTTTTCTTTTTCTTTTTCTTTTCTTTTTTTTTTTTTGAGAGAGAGAGAGAGATGGAGTAGAGGACAGCTGTGCATGGGCGGGAGTGGTGGGGAGGGGCAGGAGGAGAAGGAAAGAGAATCCCAAGCAGCTCCATGCCCAGCACGGGGCCTGATGTGGGCTGATCCCACAACCCTGAGATCATGACTTCAGGCAAAATCAAGAATTGGATGCCCAACCAACTGAGCCACCCAGGCGTCCCACTTATTTGGATTTATTTTCTAAAGATTTTATTTATTTATTCATGAGAGACACACATAGAAAGGCAGAGACACAGATAAAGGGAGAGTCAGGTTCTTCACAGGGAGCCTGATTGGAACTCTCTGGTTCTTTTCCATGTGAATTCTAGCCATTTAGATCTCCACACACTCTCAGATCATTTCCATAACTCAGAGGGTCCTCCAGGCTCTGCCAGAAACCTGATCCATATAACTTAGAGCAATTGTAGGACTCACTTTTGTTTCCTGTCTCTCAGGTATCACCGTTATTCACTACCTGATATCTAGTAAGTTGGAAAGAAATTTTCTTAAAATATTTTATTTATGTATTCATGAGAGACAGAGAGAGAGAGATGCAGAGACACAGGTAGAGGGAGAAGCAAGCTCCATGCAGAGAGCCTGATGTGGGACTCAATCCTGGGACTCTGGGATCACACCCTGAGCTGAAGGCAGGCACTCAACTGCTGAGCCACCCAGGCATCTTGGAAAGAAATGTTTTATACATATATTTATTTTTCTATTTTCTGATTTTTCATGTGGGATGGTAAATGCAGACTCTTACTCTTGGTTGAAGGCAGAAGTCCCCACACTCACTATAAATGTGAAGAGATCAAACTTTCCTCTCATTTAAAGGGAAATTTACTTCTAAGAGACAGCTGTGATGATCAAAATATGGCAAACATATTTTAAACAAAATATTAAGTCTAAATTACTTTGTAGGAGAAGTTGTAGTACTTTAACACTCATATTCAGCTAGTCCCAGAAGAGATGCTCTTGGGTTGATATCTAAGACTATACCTGTATCTGTCTTAGATAAATAAATCAATTGGATAGTGTTCATTAAGACCCTTGACATCTTTATTTCCTCACTCAAATTAAGAAGCCCATATTAAATGTGATCTTTACCTACAAACTGGTTTTCCAGTTTGAAATAATTCTGGGACTACCTCTTTCTCCTTTTGGTTTTAAAGTTGAAAGAAAAAAAAAGGCTTCCCAAAAATACATGACAATTCACTTTGCAAAGCTCAATTCTGAGCCATGGAAACTAACATGGAATCAAGGGCTGTGTTCAAAATTGCACTCATCAAACCAAAGTTGGATTTGCCAACCTGGGGCACTGGCCGATTGTCATTTCCAGGAAAATGATGTGAGAAAATACTTTGAAGAGGGAAAATAATTATCCTCCCTCAACTACTTCAAAGGTAGCCCTAGAAAATGAAAATGAATCTATTTCTCCTGACTTAGGACCATATTATCAACTGTGAACTTGTTTCACGACATAAATTCAGAGTGGATAGTCTGTTTCTCTGAACCAGATCTATACAGTAAGGAAAGAAGGTATTCACCTCTCTCTTTGGGGGCCAGCCAATGGGGCCAACAATGGTGCTGGGTGGGGTAGAAGCACATATGCTTCTGTTCTCCCATAGCTCTTCTTTTTTCGTTAGAACCTTCTGCAAACAGTCAGCTTTCCTCAGAACATTGTGTTCAAGGCTTCATCTCCCTTATCTTTTAAGGCCCAACCAAAATCATATCACTGTCCATGAGTCAATTCAACTAATAGGTCAACTTCCATTGCTCTTTTCCCTCCTGCTTAATAGTTTAGATGGCCTAATTTTAGAGTATACATTTTGTTGTTTAATCTTATGCTTTTTAATATTGTCTTTTAATTGTTTCTGTGCCTAAATGTAGGGTTTTATTAATGAATTGGTGAGCTACTTTAAGGTAAAGAGTATGAATTGTTTTTCTTTTTCTTTCTTTATACATCTAATAAAGTAGTCACCAATTCCTCTGTCATCCTTAACTAGTCATTATTCAAATAAATATGGACAAGTCAACTAAACTCTCTTTAGTCCATAGTTTTTTAATCCATACAATTTGGAAGTCAGATTAGTGACTTTACGTGATTCTTTAAGATAAAAAAAATGTAATGCTGTTGCTCCTATATAATATTCCATTCAGTCAGCCTGCATTTGTTGATATCAAGCACCAATGATAGGTGCTATCTAAACAAAGATGATTAAGAGAGAGGAGTCATAATTTAAAGGGGTAGGGGATTGGTTAAGGGGTGGAAAAATATGGATCTAAAAAAATCCAGCATAGGTGGATAACATAAGGTAGATAAAATACAGTAAGGGGATATTCGATCAGTTTGAAGTAGACTTACCAACTCCATTGGCAATTTGATCTTGGGGAAGTGGAGTTGAATTTTTTTTTTTTTTTAAGTCAAGGATGGCCATGAATTCAGCTAACAACACTGGTCAGATAATGCTTCCAAAACTTTAATACTAGTGATTCTGTGAATCCTATTGCTGCCCCCACACTGAAAAAATGTTCCCATGAAAAAATTCAGAATGATTGTTTAAAATCCCTAAAGAAAGGGAATGTAAATATCCATATTTACTCTGTGCTAATATCTAAGAGGAGATACTACAGTTACTGGGGGGTAGTCTAGTCCCTGAGCTGGATGTCACAAAAGGCAGATCTTACAGGGTAATGGCTTTATTATTTAACTTTCTTAAAAGCAATCAGTATCTAGATATTATAGACTTCCTCAGTGTCATCAATGCATTCCTCCAGGAGTCTGAATTATATTTTTCATTAATCATCACTCTTCAATGGACAACAAATAGCTTTCTTATATTGCCCCTGTGTCCTTTATGAATTCCACAAATAACTAATTAACCTCCCCATGAAAGTCAGCATGAAAACAGAAGGAAGTCTCTGTGAACAAGCTTCACAGATACGAGTCAAGGATCTCCTGAGCAAGCTCCATAAAGCTTCCTCTCTCCTCACAGAGTTCTTACCAGAATTAAATGCTTATTGACTTCACGCTAATATCCGTTTAGTAATCTGCCGTTTTTGTTTGTTTTAATATAGCACTCAGTTTTACAGTAGAAGGGAATTATGCAGTTTAGAAGTATGAATATTAAAAAAGGATTTAATTAAATCTGTTGCCTGAAACCTCTGTCTAAAGCTATAATGACAAATTTAGTCCATATTTATTATGGTGCACAGGGGACCTTAACCAGATCATTAGTTTATATGCCTTACTCAGTAGTGAAGTTCTAAAACTTTACATTTTGCATAATATTACATTATTCATTTTTCCAACTAGGCATAAAATACGACTTCCCATGAGTACAATACCTAATTCTTCAAAATATACAAAGATAGCAATAAAATGATTAAATTACAACTCTTACATCTGTTCTTCTTGTCTGATTATAAATTAAAATGTTTTAAAACAGGAGAAAACAATTCAGGTAACAAATGGATTTACACTGTACACCTTCGCTTAGGTTGGGGAGCAAATAAATACAGACACATAAACATGACAGACAGACACATAGACAGGCAAAATTATGGAAAGGTGCCCAGTTAAGACTGGGCTTGTTCTCACTTTCTATGGCTTCTAGTGCCTGTTAAAAACATTTGCTTAATAAGATATTGCAATAAGTTAAATGCACTTTCTTCTGATGATGACAAAGTTTGAACTAGCCAATGGAGGTGCCAATGTCTGAGAAATAACTGAATTAAATTGCAGTGTATATAAAATATCCTTTATTTTAAAGCCAAACTATAAAATGTTATGTCTGCCAGGAGGAAAATATTTAATACCATTCTAATCCATTAGCTATCAAGGCAAAATGCTGCCTTGTGTTTTAACAATCACACATTAACTCATGGTTAATTTAATGACGGAAATAGGCACAGGCATAAGACCCCCTGAAAGCATTTCTGATGTTACCCATGAAGTCGTCAACCATTTCAGATTATGCATCAGCCATAAAACACAAACTTGAAAACTCTCACAAATTGTCACCTATGTAGCCTTCATTTTGAAGTTAACTTATGATAAAGTCTCAGCACCAAACAATGCATAAAGCCATTTTCTAATAAGTAGTAGCCTAATATATACAACTATTAATTCTGGAACTCTTACTCTAGGAGTCAAGGTACACATGGCCTCCTTGAATTCATGGCATTTTCTTAAAAGCCTGCTGCTTGGCTTGAGAGATTTTACCTTGATTGTTAAGCAGAAGATTTTTTTTTAAGATTTTATTTATTTATTCATGAGAGACACACAGAGGGAGGCAGAGACATAGGCAGAGGGAGGAGAAGCAGCCTTCATGCAAGAAGCCCAATGTGGGACTCTATCCCAGGTCTCCGGGATCATGTCCTGAGCCAAAGTCAGATGTTCAACCTCTGAGCCACCCAGGCATCCCTGCTCTTTTTATCTGATCAAGCATCTAAAATCCTTTTTGTATGGGTCGCTAAAGCTGAGGCTGAGTGGCTCAGTGGTTGAATGTCTGCCTTCGGCTCAGGACATGATCCTGGGGTCCCGGATCGAGTCCCACATCAGGCTCCCCGAGGGGAGCCTGCTTCTCCCTCTGCCCGTATTTCTCTCCGCCTCTCTCTCTCTCTCTCTCTCTGCATCTCTCATGAATAAATAAAATCTTTAAAAAAAGATAAAAAGAGAAGCCTAATTGCTGAAACTGTTTAAACACACACACACACACACACACACACACACACACACACATTTGGTACGTGAAACCGAAAATAAATGTTAGGTGCAAAGTCAAGGAAAGATGGATGTGTTTAGTAGGCTGAGAACTCTAGTCTTTAAGAGAACAAAGATTAAGAATGGGTTGGAGAGTTTGGGGCAGAATAGGAGAACTAGAATGTGAGCATTGGTTCTTTGGAAAAGAACCTAGGACTAGGAAATGGGCCAAGATAAAGGAGATTCCAATCCAGATGAATGTCTTGGCTTCACATGAAGAATCCTGGGAGAGAAGGGAATTGATCTCTTATGAGTTCAACAGTGGTAAACTCACTCTTCAGGAGAAAGGACTTCAGATTCACTTATAAGTCACAGTACTAGAGTAAACCTGACCTCTTGTTTGTCTTAGCTTGGAGTATTTTTTTTTAATCTCAGAGATCGTAAAAGAATAAAAGGGAAATAAGGTTCAATATAAAGGCAAGTTTGCAGGAAGTATGGGTATGTTTTTTTAAATTTTTATTTATTTATTTGTTTATTTAAAGATTTTACTTATTTATGAGAGAGAGAGAGAGAGAGAGAGAGAGAGAGAGAGAGGCAGAGGGAGAAGCAGGCTCCATGCAGGGAGCCCGATGTGGGACTCAGTCCTGAGACTGCAGGATTCTGCCCTGGGCCAAAGGCAGGCGCTAAACCACTGAGCCATTCAGGAATCCCAGTTTGTTTGTTTTTTTTAAATAAAGAGTTCTATGAATTTTCATATAGAGTTAAAAATAAAATGTGAATACAAGTAAGCAAGAAATTATTTAGTTTTTCTTCAAAATAGGGCCACACACACACACACACACACACACACACACACCCCTCCTATTCAAGGCAGCTATATATGCACTCTTTGAAAGAACAGATGCTTTTGAGTCTTCTCAGATCATCACCACAATGTGGAAAGATTAATGTTGGCCAAATCAGAGTAAACCCATGGCTGAGTATTTCCATCCTCTGTGCCTAACACAGCTTCCAGAGCTGTGGGATTCTCAAGCGACAGTGGCCCTCCTGAAGTGGAATTAATAAGGCAAGGGTTTGCTCAACTTTGCAATTTTTCCACAGGTGTATACATGAGGAAAGCCAGCCTGCAAGTCCAGAGATCCTGTATGTTCCCGAGTCAACTGAGTTTCTTCAAATTGAGATGCCCCAAAACACTTAGTTTTCTTCTATCACGAATGCACATGTTTACCTTAGATGAAAGTAACTTTATGTTCCCATGACATAGGCCTTCCAGATAAATGTTACGGTAATATTACAAAGGGCTTTTTTAGGACTGCTTCAGTTGCAATCTGAAACGCATGAAATAAACAGCTATGCAGGTTTCAATGAGTCAAACCTCTCCCTGTTACTCAACTGGCTAAGACAGAACTCACTTCAGAAAATGTGGAGAAGAGGAATCTCCATGTTCTTCCTAGGAAGGAGTGAAGGAGGGATTGAGGGAAACAGGGACACACAGAGAGACAGAGGCTGGTTTGGAACATGTGAAATCTGTTGGCTTTCAAAAGGAACATACTATCGTTTGATCAGGTGATCCTATTCAGAAGACCACCTTTGATTTATATGATAATCTGCAGAAATCCAGTCCCACTCCCCAATCTGTAGGGAACAACACACCACCAACATAACTCTGGCTTCATTACAGGACGTCCCCCGATAAATAAAATCTAGATCTGGCCTCTATCCACTGCTGTTCTAAATGAGCCCAGTCAGCCTGGCCCACGTTTTTTCATTTCATTTTCTGGAGCCAAATGACTACCATCTGTTGTCACGAAGCTGTCACACCATCAGTAATGGAAGATTTCTAAGGAATATAATGGCTGAAGGATGAATATATGGCAGTCCAGCTCCTATCTAGCAGGAGGAGAACAGCAACCCATTTGAAAAGAAACAGCACTGTGTTCTCCCACTTCTCAGCAAGTGCATTGTAATACAAATCTTTATTTGGACTCAAGACGTTGACAGGTCAATTGAACAGAATAAGTCTAGTTTATGATGCAGTTGTCAGAACTGGTTAAAGCAGGAGTCTGTTTACCGACGTCCTGAGATATTCCAACAATTTTTCTTGCAAACCAGCACCTTGAGGTTAATTACTTTACCAATTTGAGTAAATGGCAAGCCATATTCCCATCTGTCTCCATTAGTTCCCCACTATTTCTCAATTTATGATGACTGGGGTCAAGGCTGTGGTACAAAAGAAGAAGTAATAAAGCATGAATGGAGTAATTTTCTGTTTATACAAATGTGGTAGCCACAGCATAAATAAGGCAAAGACATCTCAAACGTGCATATTCTTAGCTTTGAAACCTCTGGATGCTAACTATATTTACAGTAAATGTGTCTCCTAATTTGTAAGTGTAAAACAAATACCAGTGACAAACTGCACTTTCTGTATTTATGGGCTGCGAGCTAAAGCCTGATATCACAGCCAGCAGGACTTTGGCTGGTCTCACAGTAGAAGTCGACAAAGATTCCGAAAGGCCTAGAATAGTCAATTTCTCTTCAGCTTCCTTGTTCACCAAAAGCAAGGTCTTTGAGAAACAAAGAAATGTTACACTTCTGTGATGGTACCACCATAAGGTATTAATGAATCATTTACATTTGATATAAGCATCCCTTGCTATCTATATAGGATTCAATGATGGAATTCCCTTAAAATCTGTTTAGAAGTGTGACTGATTAAAAAATATAAATACTAAAAAAATTTAAATATCAACATTTTCTTTCTTTTTTTTTACTCACTTCCATCCTCTCCCTATCTAGGTCTCTTCCTTCCTTCTTTTACTCTGCTTCTCTCTCTCATTCTAATCACTATCAAGCATAAGATAATTTACAAATTTTATGTATATGTTATAATCTAAATCATAAATATGTAATGTACTTCGACTCTGAATTTCACAGTGTATCATTTTAGTATTCAAAACAAAATGGTATTTTTTTAGAACCCCTTCATATATAATTTAAAAAGAAATCGGCCAATTTCTCCAGTTTATTAATAGATATGGCAGATTGATATGTTTTTACCTAATCTGCTTTTTTCAAACACTGGCAGTTAAAAATAAAAAGAAAGAGGCAGAGAAGATAAATTTTTGGCCACTTGCCACAAATGGTCAAAGTGATCATTAATTAAGTACCACAATAAAATAGATTTTACAGCAAATGAGGCATAAGACATCTATTTTACAATAAAGGATTCAAAACTGCTCCACAATCACTGTGAAGTTCTAGACTCTGACACTGTCATTGATCAGACACAGGCCCAAAGGAAATCAGCTCTGAATAATAAAATAGGAAAAATATATATTTTTCTTAATTTCTAATGGGTCACATGGAATAAGAAGATTTCTCCTGGCCTTTCAGAAGGACTATTAGGCAAATGCAATGGTTTTCCCCGAGCTTCTCTCTGGAGCTTATGTCCTTTCTCTTCTTGCTTTTGGGGTGCCTCTGTTGTCTCCCCTTTTCCTGACCCATACCTCTTTCCCCTCTCAACTGAAACACAGGCTACCATTTACATGGGGACAAGGAGATGGTCTTCAGACATTTTGGAATGGCTTTTTACCACTGATTATATAAAAAAATATTGTTAAAATCTAGGTGAAAAATCCTCCAACTTTCTCCCAGGTCTGAGAGGCAGTCTTGTGGAAGTGAGGCCCATCGTCAGCAGGGCCAAGTCTTAAAAAGGCACTGTGTGTGCTTCTTCTCAGGCAGGAGGTTGGGAGGCAGAGATCTGGATTTGGGGTCCCTCAAATTGCAGAAGAAGAAAAGCAGGCAGAGTGTCTGTGGAGAGGGACTGGAAGAGACATATAGAGAGTTGGGGAAAGAGTCCCTACATGTTTTGTGGGAGAACACAAGGGTAATTGATAAGGGGGAGAAGCTGATCCTAAGGCCATATTTTTAAAAAGATTAGTTTAAAAAAATTAAAAGTGAAAAAGATTAATTTAAGGATATATAAATAGGTACATTCATTCAACCAAAGTATAGTTGAGCTCTGACTATGTTGCAGAAGTATGAAATTCAGAGATAAAAGAAGGATTCTTGCCTCTGAAGATATCCTGGTCTAATGGGCAAAACAGACAAGAAACTAAATGATCATACTGTAGTGTGTGAGAAAGGTGTGTATAGGAAGCTACCAATAGGATGCTCATGGTTAAGGCACCTAAATCAGCTTTGGGAAATCCATGGACTGGAACCAACATGTTGGGTAGGATCTCTGCCCATAAATACTCTCTCATGGCCCAGTATTCTGCCAAATAAAGAATCATCTCCCTTGTGTCCCCTTTAAGTTGCAAAAATTCCCAGGAAGGGTAAAAGTGAGGCCCACAGATCATTTGTCTTTTTAATGTGAATCAATTTAAACATGTTAATTTCTCAGATCTTAAAATACCAAAGGTAAAAGAAACTTTAGAAATCATCTAGTCCAAGTTTCTCATTGTTTTGAAGAGGAAGCTATAGCCAGGGAGGTTGGGGAAGGTGTGAGGCTTGTGAGGACCCCTGCTAGCGGTGGCCTGCAGCAGAAGGACGCACTTAGGGCTCACTGCCATCTGCACTCTCCCCAAAGCATACATTGGTGAATGACAGCAGTAACACTCTTCAACTAAAGATCTTTGAGCCTTACATTTTCTACCCACTGATCATATTTACTAGTGTTTTTCTTTCTTCACTCAAAACATTTCCCATATATTGTACACTGTGATAAGCGCTGTAATTCTTTAGAAGATGAAAACATAACTAGTAGAAGCAAAGAGAACGTGCTCTGGAGGCCAACATCACTACCACTTAATACCTATGTGGCTTTGGGCAAACCTTAATTTCTTCAGCTGTAACATCTCGTTGAACGGTTGAGTTAGAGATGATATGTTAATATACATAAAGCATCTAGTACCATGCCAGGTACAGACCAAACGCTCAATAAATGTTAGGAGGTGCTATGTAATTTGCTCTCAATGGGGCAGTCAGTCTGATAATAAGATCCATCTATGTTCCAGGCCCACTAGTATACATGGGGAATGCAAAGAGGCAGTCACTACAAGCTTTATCTTCTAGGATCTGTGTCTGAAGCATTGTGAGAAGACAGGAAAGGGAAGAACAAACTTTCCCTAGGCAAGTCTGCAAAGTTTTCAAAGGGCTGAGTTAGGTTTTGAAGAATACATAGGGATTTGCTGGAAGAAATAGGGAAATAAGATTTGAGGCAGAGGTTCTAATATTTGTAAAACATGAGACAGCATGCCTGTTTGACCCAAACTAGTATCTCTGTCTTATTCTCTTACTCACCCTTAACAATTATTATGTTCCCATCCCATCAAAACAAGGTCTTTTGGGATTTAAGACTCCCCAGTCTATCTCCTTGAAAGGATTTCTCACCTCATCTCTGTGCAAATTCTTGTCTGTATTTCATCTAGTTGCTGTTCCCCAAAATGCCTTGTCCATTTCCATCTCTAGAATTTGCTCAAATAGTTATCCCCACCTGGATGCCTTTGTACAAGCTGATTCTGATTTTACTCATTTGTCATAGCCTAGCCAAATCCCAGCACTTCCTCTCCTATTTAGCTTACCTAGTCTTTTCCTTCCTCTGGACGCCGTTGACACTGAGTCATCAACACTCAATCACATCTGGCTCTGCATTACCTCCTAAATTTTAATTTGTCCATGTGTTGTTTTTCTATTGAAATTTTAAGATCTCAAATACAGGGGCTACATTTTAAACTTCTTCATATTCCTTTCAGAAACTTCCAAGGGTTTTATAAATACTTATTTGATTGATGACTATACTTGATTGTCAGTGTGATAAAGTTGATTTCTCTTTGGGGGGAAAAAGATTTCAGAGAGGAAATACAGAAGAAAATGATTTCTGTAGAGGTCAGTGGTCTAGGCCACTTACTCTAAGAGGATGCCACTGATTTGATCCATATGAAATACGGGGAGAACTCTACATGTTACTGTCATTTAAAAAGTGTACTTAATTTCTGATCTCTCAGAGGTCAGTCAGCAAGCTGTCCATTTCCTCTCTTTGTAAAAACTAATGTAACATCTATTCCATCTACCTCACAGCAATCGCATGAAGATAAAATGCGAGACATTGTGCCTGGTAAGAGTATTTGGAGAGAAAGACATTTCCAAGATACACACGGTGTCCCTATAAGGCACACATTTACCCCCAAGGAATGGGGCCAGTCCAGAGATTGCTTTTTTTTCTACTTGTGGATTTTTCTCCTTCTGGGCAGTCACATTATTTCCAGGTTAAAGGGTATGTTATACATTTTCCCTTGAGAAGACACTAGGAGGATAATGAGCTGAGACTGAGCCCCTTGACTGGGCTTAGGTAAACTGCAGTGACACAAAGTTCAAGTTTTGGGGGACATAGCTAATTAGATGTGGTAGATGGAAAATTTCCTACAAGTGGTTTCTACCAGTGTAATTAAGCTGTGAGAGTCAAATGAGATTAGACTGGTAAGACACAGAAAGGCCTGGAACACTACAGCCTAAGGCAGATTTCAGAAATGCTGCTTTGCTTTCGCTCACATTGGGGTCTGTCTGCAGTCAATTGTCTCAGTAGTTGGATGCAGAGCGTTTACCACCCACAAACTGCCAGAACCTTGTTCTTCCCAAGTCATATAGTCTCTCCTTAACTGAGAACTCAGCTTTTCCACTCTCAAGTCCAACCATGGAGGATAGATTCGGACACAGGTTTGTACGGAGCTCCTACAAGAGAGGCTTGCATGTCAAGAAGTCATGATGAAAATCAGTAGTGAATTTTTTTTTAAGCCACATTAAAAGCACAGAACAAAGTAGGGCAGGATGATGTTACAGTGAGGGAGTAACAGGTAAAACTGGTTCTGCAGTACCATAACAATAAGCTGACACTAAGAGGATAAGCTCCCATTTTAAAAGGAGGAGAGTTTCCCTGCAGTAAAAGGAGAGGTGATGGAGCTTCCCCAGGAAGAACAAAAATTGTTGAGCAAACTTAGTCATCATATTGCTAATGTGCCCTTCTCTCCAAAAGGGGTGTTAGGAGGTCAGAGGTCTGCTCAAGGTGGATTTCTGTCTAAACTTGTCCCTTCCTGACAGAGAGTCTTCACTGAAGACCTATGGACTTGACATCAGAAGCCTGCCTGCTGCCGCCATCAGTCAGCTCGTACAGTGCCTGTCTAATGGGAGGTGCTCAATAAAGGCTTTTGAAATAAATATAAATGAATGAGTGGAAGTAGTGAGTAGATGGAGGATGATATTTATAAGCCCATTCTGAGCCATTTGGATTCAGAGAAAAGCCAGGGAGGATGGCTACAGAGGGCAAGGGCATACTGGCACAATTTTCCATGACCCTCTTCCATCTAGGTCACATCAGCAGGTGAGGACTTGGTGTGGAAGGGGGGTTTTGCTCCTCAGGTCTGGTGTAACTGTGATTGCATGTCTATAACACTACAATACATTGCAATAAAGTCATCATTGTTTCATTATTATGGTAAAATGGTTGGTCCCTGAGTATTCATAAGATAAAAGTAGCCTTCTTGGATCACCAACAAAACATGCTCTTGGTCTTGACTCCTTAAAATCCTTCTCAGAAAGTTTCAGCCAGCCACTTTTATGTCTCATTCAACTTGGCAATGAGGAAATCAAGAGCAAGTGGCTCATGTGTCAAACATCCACAGTGGGGGGATCCCTGGGTGGCGCAGCGGTTTGGCGCCTGCCTTTGGCCCAGGGCGCGATCCTGGAGACCCGGGATCGAATCCCACATCGGGCTCCCGGTGCATGGAGCCTGCTTCTCCTTCCGCCTGTGTCTCTGCCTCTCTCTCTCTCTCTCTCTGTGACTATCATAAATAAATAAAAAATTAAAAAATTAAAAAAAAATCCACAGTGTCCAGAATATCTAACAATAAGCATTATGTATGTATGTCTATATATTGAAGGCCACTCAAAACAAAACAAAATGCAAAAACCCGACTTTAATAATTATCAATCAGTAGGTTGAGGTCTATTTAATTACTGCCAAATGCTAGCACTGGAAGATTTCTTATGGCCCAAGATTCTCTAAAACTTAACTTGGTGATCATCGTTTTTCGACTTTTCCACAAAGGAAATAATATATTATTGGGGGGTTTTCTTTTCATGATTTTTTTATGAGCCTTTGAACTTATTACAAAAATAATCTGCATTTACTCCCCAAGAGATATCTCAAAAACTGACATGGAACAACTAGTGCATAATCATGTTGCCTCTTGGGGTCTGTTCCAAATCTCAGTGCACTTGGGTTTCATTGCTGCATTTATGGCCTTCCCCTCTTGTTGATACTTTCTTGAACCACATATATCCCAAAGAATTTCTTTTTACTTGGTGGAAAGTGCTCCTTGCTTCCCTAAATTCAGTGAAAAATTCTCATCTTCATCAACAGTCCAGGACAAAACTTCCTTAACGAACTGAAGCACTAATTTCTGTAAGTAAGAAATGGCACAATTGAGAAATTTCACCTACTACTGAGGTGAAATGGGATGATTTCCTCTCCTTGGAAACTGGTACTTTCCAATCAGTTGGATTTTAGTCATTAGCAATCACACTGCAGTCAAGAGTTCAAGGTCCTAGAATTTTACGTGAAACAGATTTCACTTTTTTTTTTTTTTTTTAAGTGTAACCCAACCAACCAAACAAAAAAAATCTCAACAACTTCAATAGTAGCTGGTGGCAGGAGAGATTGGATGTGTGGTTAAGAAGTATAAATGCATATGAAGCAGTGCTTTGACTCAAGGTCACTGGCCTGATCTGAGAACACTTAAATTGTAATCAAGGCCACTTATTGAACCATGAGTAATTTTAGGCAAGTTTCCCGGGTGTGTGCTGACGTAATCAAAGAACCTCATTCTGCTTGACCAGCATGGAAATCAGCAGTTAGGTTGAAATATTTGAAGGTTGCTGTCCGAAGGAGGTGCTTTTTACCATTTTCAGAATGTACTAGCTTTTTATATTGATTGTCTTTCTTCATTTTCATAAGCGCTATTCAGCTACAAATAGAATTTAATTTTCCTCCCATCTTTCATGGTCAGGGAGATGATCTTCATCCAAGTGACTCTACTTTAATAGAAGATGGACATTATTCTCCAACCAGAAAAAGTCATTAAATTGCTTCTATATAAGGTAAAACAGATAACCTTCTGCGCTGGAGGGAAAAAAAAAAACAAACCAGAAAATTTCCTTTAAATAAACCTGACATTAAAGCTCAAAAAGAAATTGAAAGACATTTTAATGTATTTGCATTTAGGTACATATTTTTGGGAGAATGAGGACTGAAACAAAGTATATTTCTTTAGAGTAGAAATATTTTTGAGACAGAAGATCTTCCAGTAGTAGGTTTTATTACTAAGATAGCCAGTCTGAATATGAGAAACAAGCAGCATTCCCTCGGATACCCTGATTCACCTTGTGAGCTTAATCATCAAAAATCTGGTTGTGATAATACCAAACTAGGAAAAGAGTCTCTTATAACTTTCAGAAAACCCATAAGCTGTTATTAGCAGAAGGAATAAAAAGCAAAAAAGAAAGCAAGAAGTAAGAGTTCCCAAGATGAACCATCTGACAGGTTGAGAAATTAAACTAAGTCCTTATGTCAGGGGGACTTGGGTCTGTGAAAGCCTTGAAAGATCAAGCATCCAGAGTTCAATTTCTGCAAATTCTTTGCTAGCAGGTGGTGCCAACATGGAATCTGACTGCCAAAGGATATTTGGATCTGCCTGGCATCTGGGAGGATTACAGAGGGAACTTTGGTCTTGGAGACAATATGTTCATATCACACCTGCTTTCAGCTGCCACAGGCTACAGTGGAGGCCAAAGGAGGAGCCATTTTAGAACCATAGGAACCTTGGATTCAACCTCTAATTTGCAAAGTGCATCTGCTTTATAGACCTGTTTGACAGCAGTTTCATAATTAGAAAAACATGCCTTATATTTTCACACTTCCTAAACCATAAAAAAAAATTCTGGCTTTATTTTTTAAAATACTGATTACATGATGGAGGAAAACCTTAATTTCAGGCAACATACTTGACTAAGACAAATACTTTGGAAGCAGGGTAAACAAAATTTCTCTGGGAGCAGGGAAATCATGTGGTGTGGTCAGTAGTTTTATCAAATAACTGTGCCCAAGATGCCCCAAGATTCTACACACTGGGTTCACTTAAGGTCCTGCAGTCAATATTCTTCAAAGTAACCAGGGTAGTTTTAGCTGTTGAAGCTGTGGGACTTAATGTTTTTTGTGGGGGGAGCTTACCACCTGGGGAACTCTTTAATTGTTTGGGATTAAAAAGCCAATCCAAAGAAAAGTCTTAAAATCAGCTGTTTCAAAAATGTTTTTTTTTGTTGTTGTTGTTTGTTTTTTTTAGGAGAGAAGATATACTACAGGTTTACTGCAAATTTAGAATTTTGGGGAGAATATGCTCAATGATTTGTTCCCAGCGTACTAAGAAGTTGCTTTGTGGGATGACATGACTCGACAACGATGATGATGTGTCAGGCATTGTTTTAAGTGCATCATATGAACTATTTCAGGTAATCAGCCCAGCAGTTCTGTGAAATAGATTCCACCATAATTCCCATTTTGCAGATGAGGAAATTGAAGCATGCCTGTTATATAATCTCTCAAGGTCATTCAGTTATTAAATTTGAGCAGTGGGCCTTGAAATCTAGATAGCTGGTTCTGGCATCTGTAAGAGTAAATATGACACTAGCCTGCCATCTTACAGAATTTCTATGTGAATCATAATTGCCAGTTTCCTTGCCCTGGATAAAGCACAGTATTAAGTAAATTTAACCTTCACAATGATTAACATAATATTCTCTACATTGTACAGGAATTAAATTTGTGGACAAAACCAAATAGGGGTGCAGAGCAATCCTGATCAGTTGACAACAGACTAAAGTTCTACAGGAGGAACACAAAGGTTATAAAAATGGTTTTCAAATTGAAACCATGTGAATTAATGTATCTGGGGAAACACACATGGGGAAAATAAGACAAAAGAGGGATGAAACTACTTAAGAGGGGAGATAAGAAGAAAACGAGGCACTCAGCTACAAATTACAGCTCCTTGTTTGGAGGGTTGAATCCTGGGACTGTCACTGATCTCTGAATTGAGCAACCTCCCCTAGTCTCTCAACACACCTCTGTGCTCTCCCAAAGTCTACATCCTCCCAAATGTTTCATTGGAGTCTCTGTAGCGTTTCTCCCAAATTTCCCGACACCCATTGGGGAGAGGTTTATAAACCACATGGTGTAGTAAGCCTGTTCTCTTCTTCCCAGTAAAGCAAGTCCAAATAAAGTCCTCATGTATATAAACCTGTTACCTAACTTGTTTAGTTACTGGTAAGTTTTGCTTAAAGAAAATGATAAGTTTCATCTTCTAAACTTAAAAAAGGATACATCAGAAAATATACTGGATGAGAAAATTCCTTTCGAAAAGGATTTATTCTACTAAAGACAAGATTCCCAATGTACTTAAAGGGAAACATAGTTTATTACAATAGAATGTATATGCAACTTTTTAGAAATACACTTTCATTGTGTACTTTTTTCTCCTCCTAGGAGAAGGATTCCTTAATCTAAAAGCAACAGTTCCTCCCTTTCCACCTTTACTTTTACAAAGGGGAATAAATCCTTGTTTCTAAGCTTGAAAGAACAATTTCGTCATGCCTCTTTCTAGAGAGTGCTGTAACATCAAACGATGTCATATCCATGTAAAACAGAAGACTAGGAAGTAATTGCAAATTTATATTATACATAATTATTTTACTTTTCCTTAAAACATCACTTTTGCTATGATTTAATCTATTTTACAGTATCTTTTATAATTATTATATATCATTTTTAATCTTGATTACCTGTTATATATACATTTATTTAATTTAAAAAGTTTTGTTCATAAAACTTAGCTTGCAAACAAATCTGGATGATCAATTCATCTTTTAAAAGTAGTATAGAATTCACTCTGTAGATGGCAGACTCCAGTGAGTCCTTCTGGGAAGTGAGGAACTATTATACATGCCAACAGTTGGTAAAACTAATCTGATTGCTTTGAGAAAAAAGACTGTTTTTTTGGTTTTCTTAAAATAAAGCATATTTGTAAGAGAATAAAACAAGATGCTTTTCTCATCCCTATAGAGAGGAAAATAAAGCACCGGCGGACTAGTTTCGAAGGTATTTTATGACTGTCCCTTACAGAATACTCCTGATGTCACCAGCTAGGTGTGTCATAACAACTCACCCTATGGTTTTAAATGATAACAATAAAATTGATCACCATTTAAAATTTCTGATAATCATAGATATCAAGATATGATCCTTCATTGTTTATTTATAACTGAAAACACAATCAGAAAAAGAAAATGAAACAGCATGATAAGGAAAATAGAAGTCTAGGGACTACAAAGAGATAATCAGATTTTTAAGTCACTGAGTGTACTGTTTTGGAGGAGCCCAACGAAATTTTTGCCAGTTTCAAAGCCCACATTTTAAGACTTCCATGCTGTATCTAAAATGCGTTAAACACCAGCATGATTCTCAATGGAGAAGTAAAAGAAATTATCAGTAGGTAAACCCTCTGGAACAATGACATTAGTTCTGATAATAGGTTAGCATGACACAGCTTAAGATTCCTACAAAAGCAGATTTAGTTGTTTTTGTTTTTCACTCACAAAGTATGTTTTTGTTTTCAGCCTCCTAAGGAATCACAAAATTCATAAAAGATGATAAGGTTATTTCAAACCAAAGGATCAGACTCCCTGCTGTCCCTCTTGGCAGGTGGAAGAATGAAGCAAACCAATGTGACATAACCACCTTCTAGCAGGAGAAGCCCATCGTAGGGGCAGTATACGGGACCCTGGTTCTGACCTACTAATCTGTAGCACTCTTCCACATTTCTGAACCTCTAACCATATATTCCTTTTGTTTCCTTCACCTTCTCCTCTCCACACATCCCTCAACACCGCCAACCTTTAATCTACTTTTGTATTTGTAAGTTTTACCCGTTTCTTTGGAGTTTCACAGTGATCATCTTATCTAGCACAGACTCCCCCCTCCCCCGCCCCCACCTCATGTGCATTTCTAGACTTGAAACTATGCTCGTCTCTCCAGTGACAGTTTCTTTCTTGCCTTTTACTCTATTATCCAGTTGCTTTAACAACCTGCCCCCAGCATATCACCTAAACTAAAAACCCAAATCTCACCTTTTTTTTTCGGTCTGGAGTTCAATCTTTCTCCCCTTCTGAGTCTGCCTGCTTCTTCTAAGCACATGTCATATATACAAAACATGAAATTTCTTTTCTCTTTCTCCAGCTCAGTGCTTCTGCTCTTCATTCCTTACATCTGAAATGCCTTCAGACTGCCTTCCTCCATCATTTCACATCTGTATACTCACCTCCCAAGTTATATCAACCCAAGGCTAACCAAGTCTTTAACTACGTACTCAAGTAATACCCTACTTATTTGTGCATGTTTATAGGTAATCATAAATGTCTTCGGTGATTGTCTGCTTTTTCTAAAGAGACTGTAAACTCCTGAAGGTCAAGGCTGGGCTCTAAAACCATTGTGATTATATAGGAGGCACTCAAAAAGTGCTATCAAACTATTTGCAGATAGTTTTTCATTCAAACTACCCCTCAATCTGGGTATGTTTCAAGATGCTCTAAAATCTCTAGGTATAACAAGGACAAGTTATTCCATCAAAAAATTTCTTTCTGTTAGCTAGAAGTTTCTTTAGGACTTAGTTGTCCTATCAGTCTTCTTCCTTGGAAACGAGAATTAAATATTAAAATAGTGGAATTAAAGTGTCTGTACCCTGAGTTCTTCTAAATTATCAACCTGAGTTTTTTTCTTAAGATTTTATTTATTTATTCATGAGAGACACAGAGAGAGGCTGAGACACAGGCAGAGGGAGAAGCAGGCTCCATGCAGGGAGCCCAGTGTGGGACTTGATCCCAAGAGTCCAGGATCATGCCCTGGGCCGAAGGGAGGCACTCAACCACTGAGCTACCCAGGCGTCCCTCAACCTGAGTTTTTTTTTTTTTTTTTCCTCAACCTGAGTTTTAAGCAGGTTTTGGAAATTTTAAAATGTGAAAAATGTCTCTCTGCAGCCCTCTCATCACTATTGATCCATTTTAATATACTTGTATTTATGAAGAAGGTTGACAAACTTTTTCCTCCTGTGGACACTTTGGAGAGTCTGTTGAAGTCTACATACACTTTTTCTTATAATAATGTCTTTAAGTGCACAAAATGTTAGGATTACAAAGGAAACCAATTTTCATGAAATTATGTTATCAAATTATTTAAAAATCTTCCAAATACATGATGGGGTAATATATCTGCTTCTTTATTAATGTATTTAATAACAATATCTAGTATTGGGTTTAGTGATTATAAAAACTGTGAAGTAGTGATATTGCAAAACATCTACAAGGACAGTAATATGATATGAAAATATGTATAATTTCTACTGGTGACAAATGCAAGTACTATTATTATCACTGTGGTTTGTATTTTACATTCATAATAGAGAGAACTACTAAATGTCAGTTGGAGATTAGTAAAATTAAAGGTGTGGTCTTTTCCCTGTCCAAATTCATTGACACTAAGGTCAATCTATACACTCCATGTTGGTCTATGGATTCAAAGTTAACTTTCTCCATTTTTCTAACTCTTCTCAACTGTGGCACAGCTGTCTGGAGTAAATATAATTTCTTCAACTCAATCTACTACTCTTCTTAAATTGCTATTACTTAGGTTTTCAAAATGCCATGTGACATCTGCCCATTTCCTTCCTGACTACATATGTATGGTTTCTTAAAATATTGAGTTTCCCAAACCAGGTATTGTTCTCCCTTCCAATAAGTCCTAATACAGATTAAGGAGGAGGAAAGAAAGAGATTATTCTCTCCACTGTGGAAATGCAGGTCTGCACAATGCCATTGTAACCATTCACTAGATGAGCTATTAATAATTGATAAGCCATTAGCTCATCTTTTTCCTTCATAGGTCAACTCTTATGGGACTATTTTATAAATTGTTTGCTGAAAGATATTTCACATCTTTACTAAAATATCACTAACCAGGAATACTGACATATAGCCAAGGCCAGTTTTGTGGTCACCTGCATTTCTTTTCCCGTTTTGAGGCATAGTAGATGATGTCTTAGCCTCCCCACTCTCAGGCTTTAACTCTATTGCCCAAAATCAGATACGCTGCAGATGTGACTGGAACCCTGAACACAGCAGGTTTATTTGCATGACTGCTTGATCTTGCACTGGCCATATGAGGCATGACTCAACTCACTCTTTCTCTGCCCTTAAACACAACTGAAAATGGTATCTTACAATTACACAATGCTAGAATGTAGAACCCTCCTACTCCGAATACTAGCCTGGATGTAGAGAACCACTCTTTACTTTTAGCCTGTCAATTCACATAAATAAGTGTGGTAAGGAAGACCAGGGCCTTCTGTAGTGATTAGTGCCCATCTAAGGTTCAGTGCTGGATTCTTGGATTCTTCTCATTCATTTTATTAACAATGCTGACAATGGTAGGACACATAATATCCTTTAGTACCAAAAAAAAAAAAAATGAGCAAAATTGTAAATATCTAGCACCAACGGAAGCTGCAAGGTAAGGAAAAGCAAGTATTTTTTAACTAAAATCAGCAAGTTCATTTAAAAGTCTATGTTATCTCAAATGTTTTATGATCTGTGTGTGCTTTTTTACAGAACTAGTTTTGAGGTTATATTTTTTATTTTTAAAAATACTTTATTTTATTCATGAGACACAAAGAGGTAGTGAAGCAGAGACACAGGCAAAGGGAACAGCAGGTTCCATGCAGGGAGCCCAATGTGGGACTCGATCCTGGGACTCCAGGGTCACGCCCTGGGCCAAAGGCAGACGCTTAACTACTGAGCCACCCAGGCATCCCTGAAGTTATGATTTAAGACAAAGATTTCCTCATTAGTTATAGGAACTGTATCTCTGTATATTTTGATAAAACTTGCTTTGTTGTTCTGTTGGGGAACCATCAGCTTAATATCCACTGTGAATTTTGCATTTCTTTGAGCAGAATCTTCAAAACTTAAACAGTGCTGTACAGAACTACAAACACATAAAAAAGACACAGGATGATTTAGGAGAGCTGATTAGAGTAAAACAACTGTTTAGATGGTGCATATTGATACTCTGTCCTTTCTAGGATGACCACAAAACTACACTAGAAGCACAAGATGGAGGCCATCACAGACACAGGAAGATGAACACAGGATAACAATGTTATGCTGTGCAGACTCCAGGAATGTTACAGAGTCCTGTGCAGACACTATAGCAACATGAGAACAGCACTGCTATTCCCCACACCAGTCTCCCAGGCATGTGCATTCAATAAGAAGTATGGAACATTTGAGGGATTTATTCAAAGTTAGAGCAAACATTATAAAAACCTCTTGCAAAACAAGAGAATGCCATTTCTCCTTCCATTTATCACATGTTTTTTAAAAAGGTAAAATTTAGTGCTGGCAAGGGTTTGAAGAAATGGACAATCTGATACAGTGCTGGGAGAAAGTCAATTAGTATCATCTTTCTTGAGGTCATTTCGGCCAATTGTATGAAAATCCCATAAGACATGTTGCCCTTTTGACTGAATTTCTGGAAATTCATCCAGAGAATATGGGTACATATGTAAAAACTCCCCTGCAAAGACAACTAACAAATATAGCTTGTAGTGGTACAAAATTGGAAATGACCTAAATGTTCAATAACAAGAGCCTGGTTAAATAAATTACGTCCCATTTTTAGAGAGAAATGCTGCACAGCCAATACTTTGTAAGTGTAGTCATGAACAGTGAAAAAAGTCTCTAATATTTTAAATTATCAAAAATTCACAAAGCAGTCACAAATATAAAAATATATACGTATAAATCCATAGAGAAGTATCCAGAAGATACAAATTAAGATGTTTACACTATATTCTTCTGAATGGATGTGACATTATTTCTTCTTTTTTGTTGGTCTATCCCATTTGAATTATTGATGTAGGATACTCTTATAATCAAAAATATTTTTAATTAAAAGACTTGTCAGGGTATAAATTAATTACTGCACATGTAAACTCTAACACAAATTTTTACTTCACTAAAATGAGCGTAGTCCCCTTTTTACCTTTGAAATATCAGCTTTATTCAACACCTTTGGCTGGGACTCAGAAGTGAAGGGAATAACACATTTTTCTTTATTCTGACATGCATTTCCATTAATTACGTGCTTTCTCTTGTGTTCATCAACAGTAAACTTCAGGGTAAGTTTTTCCTACCAATTTTAAACAGTTCTGCATGGCCAATTTTCAGGTCTGTCAAGAAAAGCCAAGACTAATATCCCAGTGTCATGTTTATAGCCATCTGTGTAGAAACAAAATCAGGTTTGGACAGCTTTTATCTTGCTAAGGTTCACATATTTTGATGTGTGGATGAATACTTGGGTTTAGAAGCATAAATGGATCACCATGTTTGGCAGGGGGAGGGAGTGGACAGCTACTTCAAAACCGGCTCTTCCAAGTATTGACAGAAAGTAATTAAAACAACATGAGCCATTGTGGGGAGAAATAAAACCAACAAAATTAGACAAAGCATAGTTAGTTCTAGGCCAGAGCTGGAGCTCCCAGGAGATATGAATAAAAATGAAATTTTTTTCCTAAGAAAACTTAGAGTGAGCTGAGCCATTTTGTTTTATGGTCATGAAGATGATTTCTTCAATTGCAATGAAATGAGGCAGCAGGCAGCCACACCTGTTTCTGCACTGCCCTGCAGGTATCAAGGGTGACTACCATGGCTGGAAGTCCACAGGCTGGGGTGGATGGGATGCAAAAGGCTCTCTGGCACTGAATGCCCACAGGTCACTGTCAGGCCTTTCAAACACATCTGCCATCTGGCCTCTCTCAGTTCCCCTATAATTATTTCCCTTTCCCCTTTCCGCCCTGGAGTCATCTTAGAAGGAAATTATTAAGCAGAGGATTAGGTTCACAGCAAACAATGATTTTTTTATCTGACATATCTGAGATACCGGTTTTTACATCATACTTCTGGCAGCTTCTTCCCTTTGTCCAAAGAAGGAATTGGTTTGTTCTAAAATCTCCATTCGGGAAGCTTGCTCCTGGGACCCCTAACTGGCTTGTGTATAAGACCCTTTAGCATTTACCTAGTTTGTCTTATAGCCAAACTCCAGAACATTTATATATATCAATTTATATATAACAATAACATTATATATATATATAATTAACATTATATATATTAACATAAATAACATTTATATATATCAATTTCTTTTAGAAATAACTATATATATATATATATATATATATATATATCTCAGATCTTATATATAATATCTCCTGCAAGAATTCTCACTAAACATAGCATGTGGGTTTAGAAACATCGTGACCATAGCTTTAAGACTATTGAGTATAAAAGGTTTAGAATTTTATGACTAACAAAGGGATTTTAGTAAAATAGTTGGTCTACAAAGCATAAAAATAGAACTTCACATTAATTATGAAACCCTGAACTAAAACGGAAGAACTTTGTAGGAGAGCCATACGGTAAATCTACAGGATAGCAAACATCCAGATGTCTTAAAACATCTGTATGACTGCTTGAACTTTTCCATTTTTCCTTGATGTTTGGCTTCATGGAGACACGATAAGAGCTTTATTACCAACTTTGGTAGCTTTCAAAAAAAATCAAGGAACATATTTTATTATATTATTTATTTTTTAAACTTCAAGACCGAGGCTGACTTCTTTATCTTTTCATTCCCCATAGTGTCACTGAGTAGATGCCTGATATATACTGGTTGAATGAGGGGGAAAAAGATGACTCATAATGAAATGTACAACCTAATAGAGAAGCTATTTCTGAGTAAGACAATTCCATTATTAGTAATAGCATATCTATGAATTCAGGAGTGCATTTATTCTGAATCCTTCATTCCATGCACCTATATTTCATCAATCTTTATCATCTCTCATTAGAAAATATAGAGAGGCTGAATAATTATTCTTGTTTTACAGGTGAAAATACCAAGGAACTGAGATATGAAATCTGTCAAGTCACATAGTGAGATCCTATAGATCATTCAACTGCCCAGCCCAAATCATCCAATAAGATATGAGGCTTTTCTGATTGTACAGGTTTATTATTTGAATCCAAAAAAGATTTCTTTGTGTATTTGTTTATTCATGTTGGTATAAAGTCTGAATTGCTGAGATATATGAATAAGAGGACTTACATTTAAGATATGCCCTGGGATTCATTTTCCCCACAAAGCCTGCCCCAATGCCCTCACCTTCTCATCAGAGAGGTTAGAGCTCTCTGGCTGGTACTAGTCACTATGGATAAAATGGAGATGATGAAATCTACTTCATAAAGTTATTGTTCGTAGACTCTACCTCATAGCGTTGTTGCAAGTGTTAATTGAGAATCATATGTAGAGGATTAAGTGTAGTTTCTGGCATATATCATTTGCTCAAATAGATAGAAGTTGCTGCTGTTGTTAATGCTCCTGCTGCTAATATGAAGCCTGGTGCACAGACCTTCTTGATAAATGTAAGCTCACTCCCACTTTCTGCTATGTCGATGCTAATGTTTGAACTACCTTCATTATTTGAACGTATTGTTCTGTGAGAAAAGATAACTGTTTTTTTCCTCTGGCTTGATTAGATGATGAGTAGGTTGGGCCCATCAAACCAGTCTCCCTAAACTACAAGTGATCCTAGTCATGCCTCCCCTTGGTCCATTAAAGTGGAAGATTAAAACAAAGTTCAGAACTGATTGTCTCATTAGAAAGCTCCTGAATGCAAGATTATTCATATGAGAAAATACTCCATGGAAGTTGAAGGATATTCACCTAGTCATTCAGTCAATAAATATCTATTCAGTGCCCTTGATAAATGTAGGATAGATTACCAACCCTGTTGGCCAAACCTCTGAGTGAGCAGAGGAATGCTAGCAGTAGTCCATCCAACTTACAACATGAGGAGGAGGCAAAGGAAGAATGAGTTTAGAACTCTCAAAACAGCAAAGAGAGCTGTGGGTGGTAATTTCTTTTAGAAATAACTAGAAAGAACATGCTGACCCAACCGGCTGTCTGAGGCCCAGAAGTGAATTTCAAACTCCATGTAGTATGTTTAAAATTGGCACAAAGCTGAGAGATGCTGCACCAGAGATCAAAGAAGGGTTGTGTGTGGCCACAAAGGGTCCTTTTATTTGCTTTTGGAATTGAGGGAAGGATTTGTTCACTGATTCTCCTTATACAGGTTTGTGCATGTGCAGGCTCGGAATTTTAAGCTGTCATAAGGGCTATTGCTCAGCATCTCCACAAACATTCTTGTTCAACAATGTTTTAATTTCCTTTATCCCCTCAAAAAGTAAAACTCGCTGGGGGTTGGGTTGCTGGTGGCATGGCAGCACTTGCTATGTCAGGATAGAGGGCAGAGAGATCCATGCCACGCTCAGTTTGGCCCCTTCCCTAGTAGGAGAGTAAGAGTCTCAGCATTGATTGGGTTTGTCCAAGAAAGGAAGTGGGAAGTCAGAGATGAAGCCACTTACCAGCTCTGTGATCCTGGCCATTTGTTCCTAGTACTTTTAGTATCTGCATTTGTCAAATGGGCATACAAGCCCCATACCTTGCCTTACCCAACGCCCATGACTATCCAGTGGGAGGTTCAGGAATGTGTTCTGAAACCTCCCCCTCTCTCCGCAGACTGAAGGGTCTATCAGGGTCTGTGTCTGGCCATTAAGAATAAATCAAAGGTGGAAAATACACAGTACACCTCACAAACCTCAGGAAGCAGAGCAAGAGATTTGGGAAGAATGGGTTCATATTTTTTATACTGGTAACCTGAAGAGATAGGAGTAATTCTCAATACAACCCTTTGTAAAAGTAAATGGGTATCGAAAGTGTCAGAAAAAACTCAAGCCCTTGTTTATCATCAGGAAACTGTTTTCCTTTGGTTGTGCTGTATTTTCAGTTGAGGCACACCTTTTTTCAAAATGTTACTTGGTGCCAGGCTAAATGTGAATGTACGGACCAGAAGTTTCACCAAGTACTGAGTCTTGACTCACACTGAAACCAGTAAATCTTTTTTTTTTTAAATTAAATTAAATTAAATTAAATTTAACTTATTTATTCATGAGAGAAATAGAGGCAAAGACATAGGCAGAGAGAGAAGCAGCTTCCCTCTGGGGAGCCTGATGCAGGTGGGACTTGATCCCAGGACCCTGGGATCATGACATGAACCAAAGGCAGACACTCAACCACTGAGCCACCCAGACTTCCCTGTAACCAATAAATCTTTACCTCATGGCTTTGGTCTTGTAAATCGAAGGACTTAGGCTCAGCTGACATTTTTTATTTTTAAAGGAAGATTAATTCAAAACTTATTTTCCCCCAACCCATTTGGCCATCCATTCCCACATCTCTTATCAATGGGAGAGACTCAGAAGGGCCTGCGCTAAGACTTCATTTTTCTGCTGAAATTCCTCTGAGTGCCTGCTTTCTGCTATTTATTTGCATAAATATGGTGCAGTTATGCAAGTGACTGAAAGTGAAAGACACTTGGGGATCGAGTAAGAATGCTCACCAGTGGCAGGAGATGTTGAATGCTGTGTTTCACTCTAGATTTATATTAGGAGAGGGCATTTTAAAGAGGCCCTTTCTGATGATCATGTTAAAAAAAAATAGAGGTGAATAAAGGTGAACATTTGAGACTTGGACTAAGCTCCTGCAGGCAGGGATATTTCAATTTTTTGTTTTATTTATTGAGATCTCCCTCCCCTTTACTTAATGTACAGAGCCAAGTTATTTTGCACTGCCACCAAGCAGGAGCTTTTTAAATGATTCAGGGAAGTATAGCTTTCATTTAGGTTTGTGCCCTCCAGTCTGTTTATACTGGTCGATACACTTGTCTGAAAAATATAATGGATTAGCACATCATTCAACAAGCTAGTCAGAAGGCAAGCTCAAGGCGACAGACACCAAAAAGTAAATTACAGTCAGTGGTAGGGGTAGGCCATGCCTAGAGCTGGGAAACATCGTATCAGCACAAAACCTGTATTCTCTGAGAATGGTGGGAGAACTGAAAGGGATGAAAAATTTACACTCAAATATAATAAAACAATCAGCTCTACGAATTCATATGCTACTATAAACTGCGTGGTTTACGACACCGAAGGCGAGGGGAATCTGGCTCTCACGACCACCTCACACATTATAACCTCAGCTAGAAACAGACACGGACGGCGTTTGTTTCATTTAATAGGCCCACTTTTGCAAGTGGGCATATATCATAGCTTACTTTACACATTCCATTTAAAGATCTGCAGAATGCTAGTTTGCCACCAGTTGGTACTTGGCAAACCAAGAGTTAAAGTGGGCTACAAGGGGGGCGGGGTGGGGAGGGGTACTACCAGGGAGCCTGATGTGGGACTTGATCCCAGGACCCCGGGATCACACCCTGGGGCGAAGGCAGGCATTCAACCACTGAGCCACTCAGGTGTCCCTCTTATTTATTCTTTCTTAATCCTCACTCCATCTTTTTATTTCCTTTATTCTAGTCTCTCTCTCAAGAAACAAAAAGCAGGATTGAGACACGTTCTCCAGATTTTGAATTTACATTTTGTCTGATGTAAACCAAATCATGACTATGGTAGATGGAAGAAGTCTCCTAACAATTATTAAACAGCTTTCTATTTTATAACCAGTGACAATTAAAAAGAACAATGAGAAATGGATTTTAAAAGCCTAAAGGCTTTGTTTTTCACCACAAAATAAACTCCAGACAACAAACAAATCGCTTCCTTCACCAAGAGTTCAGTGAAGGATTGTAATGTTCTCAGACCTTGTACATCTGCAAGATATTCTTTTTACTGGTCATGTACTGATTGGATGGAGAAGCAGATGAGGAGAACAGGAATGTGGGAGCCTCAGTATTCAGAGAGAACAATAAAGACCACTGTAAAAACTACAAAGAGAGACTTATGAAATCACCAATCATATGGGCCGCTCATATGTGATTTTTTTTTTAAAAAGCTTTTACTTATTTATTCATGAGAGAAAGAAGGAGAGGGAGGCAGAGACACAGGCAGAGGGAGAAGCAGGCTCCATGCAGGGAGCCTGATATGGGACTCTATCCTGGACCCTGGGGCCATGTCCTGAGCTGAAAGCAGATGCCCAACCGCTGAGCCACCCAGGTGTCCCTGCTTATATGTGATTTAAGGGAAGCAGAAAAGAAGCAAAGATGGGATTTTAAACTTAAAATTATTACAGAAAATACCTTCTCCATTTTTTTCCCTTTCTGTACAAATTATCAGGTGTTAGTAGGGGGAGTAATGCATACAACTCTTGAATCTTCGCTTCTCATATTCTTAGTGGACCTCATCATCAGTTACCAGTGGGATTGGCAGAGTTGACAGGCCACACTGATGCCTAACAAGCTACATTAAATGGTTCTAGTTAATCGCAGGAGGTGTTGGCCCACAACTGAATCCATTCTCCCTCCAGAATGTCCTAGGATTTTTGGCTCATGGGTGATACCACCAACAGGTTTGACAGAAAAGGGAGTTACCCTGGCCTTGGCCTGCGACTGGCCTTGCCTGCTTTGATCTTTCTTTACAGTTGGCATCCCTGCTACTTCCTGTCTCTGTCAGTTGTACCCTTGTGTGGATCAATCAAAGCTGATCAATGCCAGCAAAAGTAACTACAGAGTCTTTTCCTGGCTCTACCTTCACCCAGGTGAACAATACTATGAATTCCTCCCAAACTGATCTCTCTCTTTCTCTTTCCCCACCTCTATCTCCAAACTCCATTCCCCAACTTTTCTCCACCAGAAAAGCAAGAAATAGTCCTATTTATTTTTCAGGTTCGTGGTCTTCACACTACCAAGCTTATGCTTTTGAGACCTGGGTTCAAAGATTATTCCTCTTTTCAATCTTTAATATATCTTTTCTACATGTCTAACTTCTCAACCTAATGGTAAAGCCATCTAAGCTTAAAAATGAGATGTGTCGGGGATCCCTGGGTGGCGCAGCGGTTTGGCGCCTGCCTTTGGCCCAGGGCGCGATCCTGGAGACCCGGGATCGAATCCCACGTCGGGCTCCCGGGGCATGGAGCCTGTTTCTCCCTCTGCCTGTGTCTCTGCTTCTCCCTCTCTCTCTCTGTGTGACTATCATAAATAAATAAAAAAAAAATTAAAAAAAAATGAGATGTGTCAACCCCACGTCTCCCTCAAGTTACTTTGCACCTTCCCCTTCTCCTAACCAAATTCTTTATCCCTGCACTTCTTGGAAAGGCTAACACACCTAATACATTTGTACCTCTCATTCAATGACCTCCTGCATTCTGCCTTCAGCCTTCAGGGTGTTAGTGACAACATTCACGTCACTAGTAATCTTCTAACCAATGGATGTAATGGCTTTTCCCTGTCCTTGTAGTATTCTAACTCTTGGGCATGCAATCACATCCTTTCTGAAAAATGTGTTTTTCTTTGACCTTCCTAATGACAACTTCTAGGTTATTCTCAAGGGAAGAGACTCTCCAGGGCACTTTCTTATCATCTGTACTTCATTTTATATACCATCTTCTCTTCCTCTACCTGTCTGTAAATTGGGATCTTCTCAGAGTTGTTTTCCCAGTGGTCCCTTCTTCCTTCTCCTTGAACTGCAAATTCAAGATCCTTAGTAATCTCATCTACCTCTTTCAGGTACAGGTACACATCTATGCTAACTCCTTTCCAACCTGTAACTATAAACCCATTCTCTCCAGCTCTAAAGGCTATGTATCCAACAGATATTCTATAAGTTTTTCAAATACCACACTTCTAAATTGGAACTAGTGTTAGAAATGCACTTCCTCCCTGCTTCCCATCACATCTGATCAGTCACCAAGGCATTGATCTTACCTGAAAAAGGCCTCTCAAATCCATTCCCTACTCTTTATTTCCATAGGTGTGTGCCCTATTGTGATTCATTTTTAATCTCTTCCTTGGACCATTTATCTGTCTTTTAATTAGAAGATGCCATCATCTTCTTTTTTTTTTTTTTTTGGCCTGAATAATTTTTTTTTTTTCTGAAGCACAGATCTCCTATTTCACTTTTCCCTTTAAAACATTTTATGGCTCCCCAGGGTTTAAAAGGGGAAAGTTCAATTTCCCTAGCTTCCTAGGACCTCCTTTCCAATCTGGCCCTCTCTTAACTTTCGAGATGCATCTCTTATGGTAAAAAATGAGTTCACAGATATGCCTCCTTTTGTCTGGAATACCACCTTACGCTTTTCCATGTGGGAAATGCTCAGCAAGGCCTGACCTAAAAATCATTTTTGGGGGGCAAATCCTTTTCAAACTTCTCCAGGCGGGTAGTTATCCTTATCCTCTGCTCCCCTGGTCTATAGTGCATCTTTTTATTGTAATGTGTGACATTCATTATTCATTAAGATATTTGACATCAACTATCTATAGGTCACTGCGGGTTGGCTGCCATGCCTATGGCATCTTGAAGACACTAGGTCCTTGAAGACAGGAACCAGGCCTAATAACATCCGTTTTCAGGACAGTTTTGGACACATGTGGGCCATTCAGTCTTAGCTGAATCCTAGCATGAATGGATACACATTAAATATGTGGCAAATGTCACAGGTCTCCTGGATTTAGACCCTTATTATTGATAATTGGCCTTGCTATCGAATCCTGGTAAAATTTCTAATAATGTTGGACATCTGAATTTTTGGACAGATCCATGTAACTTTACCAAAGTTTTCAGAAGTTCATTTATACACGGTGGCATTGTGAGAGTACCTATTTTACGGTTCTCAGCAGGATACTCAATTGCTCCATGCCTCAGTTTCTCTTAAGCCATAAACTTTGACTATTTCTACTTGTTAATCACCTAAAACTTTCCAGAGGTAGGTGGCAATAATGGTTAACAATGAGCTGTGGAGTTAAGTGGGATGGGTTCAAATGCAAGCTCTGCCACTTTCCAGATGTAGGACCTTGGACATGCTGTTTTACTTCTCCAAGCCTCCCTTTTCTTATCTATAAAATAGGGATAGTCTTATGGTTAGGAGCATACATTTTAATGGTAGGAAAGTGCTTTGAACAGTGCCTGGCACATGGTAAGGGCTTTATAAATGTTATTTATAATTATTGTTCACTGTGAAGCTATAAATAGGAGCAGAGAAGGTCTACAGAGTGACTGATACAAAAGTTTCACAGAGAAGGCAGCAGGAACACACAAGTCAATCGTACAGATAAAACAGCTCAGAATTACTTAGAATTCTACACATTTTCAGTGTGTTCATACTTTTTAGATCCTCACACACCTTATAAAAGGTTTGGGAAACGTAATAAATATGAATTGACTATGTTTAAATGTCTGGAGTCAATAAATTCAGTATTTACCCTCAAACATGAAATACCCTTGTTAAAAAGAAAGTCAGTCTGTCCTTTGAATTGGCCCAGAATAAAAGGGTAACGGCGAGGTATCTGGGAGAACTACAGTTATTGACATCACTGACCTATAAACATATCCCCTTCAGCGTGATATACAGCACTTCAGTACCCTTGTTTTTCTATAATTGCTATTACCAAAGCCTTTCAATTTCAAGTGCTCAAACGAGAGCAATTCATATTTCAGATAATCTGCCAACGAGGAAAACTAATTTCAAAATATTTGATCATAAAAGTTGTCCTCAGCTTCTACAGAGATAATTTAGTCAAATAATATCAGATAATCTGAGAGCAGTCTTAGCAGGAAATTGCCCCATCTACGCAGCCTCCATTTGCACTTATATAAATGTACTGAAAGTGTAGGAGACTTTGACAGCCTGCCATATGTGATTTCATTCGAAAGCCTACCTACTTTACCATCAAAAGTTATATCCTTTGAAGCATTGCCAGAATTACTTTACCCCAGTAGATATGCTAGATGTGCCCTTTAAAAGCCATATTATTTCTTTCCTACTCTGACTAGTTCAGGGTAGCATCTGCTCAACTAAATTCCTTTGAAGGTTAAAAATAAAATAGCCTACTTCTTCCAGGCTCCCCTCCTCCGCCCCTACCCTAGTGCTTAGGAGAAAATGTCCAGTGTTGAATGAATTTCAGAGAGCACATGTTTTAAAGAAGAAGGAGCCTGAGAAATCGCTCCTTCATTTCACACTTAAGAAAAATTAAGATCCGGGCTTCTGGAAGGTCACTTGCCTGATTAGCAGCAAAGGCAAGACCAGGACCAGGTCTCCTGGATCTAAGTCCGGGTGGGCTCTCTGGCTTCTCCAAAGACCGAAGGGCTATTAGACAAAAGGGATCAAGAAACTGACAACAGAAACACCACCAATGGACTCGGTGTTTTCATTTTACAAACAGAAAATGAATGCTTGGGATTTCATCTCCAGGAAAACATTTGCTTTTTAGAAATAGTCGTACTTGGCACTCTCTCTCCTCAGGGCTGCTGACAGTTGCAGTCAGTTATTATACTGTTGTGACTTGGAAGCTGATGCCCCCAAACAGATCAGAATTAGTAACATCGTGATTCAGGATTGTCTATTTTCCCCTCAGCTTGCTAATCTATGCTTCTTTTATAATTATTTTAAAAGGCACTATCTGATTTCCTGAGCACCGCCCCAGGTGTTCTCGGTGATAATGAATGGATAAACATATCATCCCGTGTCACGGAGCAGTTGTGACATTTTAGAAATATCTTCAGTTCAACTCTTCTAATTTCAATGTATGTTACACCCAAGGTTGCAGGCCTGTGTTTTTACTAAAGAGCTGAATGAGTCCCAGTAATTGCATGATTTACTTGTCTGCTCAAGTGAAAAGGTTTTGAAATGTAGTGAAATGGCACAGTCGTTTCCTGGTCTTTGCAAACCCTCCAATGTCAATTTTAATTAATGAACTGGAAAAATTATGTTTTTTCTTTTTTCTTTTCTTTTTTTTTTTAATTTCAGGGAATTGGTTCTCAGTCTCACCTCTTATTTTCCTCTAATTTGCATCTTCTGTCCTGAGGGATGTGTAGACTTTTGTCATTCCCACAGATATGTAGACAGGACATCACAAGCATGCTAAACCTCTGGTGAATGGCGGCTTGAAGTGATCCTGGCCAACTAGAGTGCATGGTCTGATCGTCCGAACCAGGGGGCTGCAAATAACACTCCTGTTACACTGAGTGACTGAGGCTGATCCCCATACTTGCTAGGAATGGTGAGCCCTGCTCGCTTTTAAAAAGTTATCTGCCAACAGAATCTCATTTCCACATAGTCATTTTTGATTGATCTTAAAGCGGAATGCCTCTGAACACTTTAATTTTTGTGCCTCTCTCTTTCTTTGACAACCCCCCCCCCTTTGATTTCATCAAGTAGATAATAATTCTTTGCATGGATATTTAAAAGCAAGAAAGAAATTCACCACTTACAGGAGCACCTTGCAATACAAATAATTTTTATTCTGTCATTTAGCAATTTTGCTAGCCTCAACATTTCTTAAAAGAAAGCAATCCTATACAGGTCATGGGAAAGAACCAGAACTAGCTAATGCTATCATTCCTGTTTTCTGGAAACAATTCTCAGTGTTTCTCCTATGTATAGACAAGTACCTTTTGCACAAATGTTTTTAAACTCCCCAAAGTATCAGGTTTAACAATTAGAGACTTTGATGAACCAGATTTAAGCATCTAATAAATACAGTAGGAACAAACACTTAAAAGTCCAGACAGACTTCAGAGCGATAGTAAAACTCAGAGATTCATGTATGTGTTTATGCTCCTTAAAGCCTTAGCTCTTTCCTAATCGAGAGGCAATCTTCTATTGTTTTCTTGGCAAAGCATTACTAAAAGGGACTGCCTGTGGTTCTAAAGCTAGGCTCCTACCGGGGAGAGAGGCCAAAAAGGAGGAGGCTGCTTGATACACAGCTTGCTTCTCCAAAATGTAGAAAAAAAACTAAATGGAATGTCTGGTTCTCTACTTGAATTCAAATGCTGCACTTATGACAGATTTCTGAGATCTACAAAACGCCACACCTGGCACACAGGTATTTTTTTGTCACTCCTGCCCAGGGCCAGAACTCGTCTTGAAAAAAATCCAATCCGAAACCACTCTTTTTCCTTCCCAGGGAAAAGTCCCTCCTGCACACATTCTCTTGCTCTCAAAAAGTTTGCCTACTTATTGAAATTAATAGATTTACTCTGCCAGCGTATTACAAATGAACAGCATCAAAAGAAGTTTTTGTTTATTACTGAAGGTGGTAAATGGACAGTGGACGGAGGCTGAAAGGGGAGGAGACACCTAAAGGAAAACCTAGTTTGTTGTTTTGGTGAATCATTTTGGAAATTATTTCTATCAGTAGACAAAAATGCAGTAGGCATAAAAAGCCCAATCATAAAGAAAAGAAAGCAATTTATACATTCATACACATATATAGGCCTGTACATCAAAAGATGCTCTAAATCATTGGAACAATTGCTATCAGTCTCTTTAAGAATGACTACTTAGGAAAAAGAGATTGCATCTTTGGACTGTCATCCAAAGGGGGCTGAGGGAATAAGAAGGATAAAAGCCACAGGGCATTTGTTGTCTAAAAGTGGCATCGATTTCCAGGTTATCAGCCTAGTTCTAAAACTTATGCAAAAACCTAAAGTCAATTTCCTTATTATATTCCAACTGAAATTATCACTGAAATTGTTGCCATGTTACTCCTGTCATGAAAACCATGTCTTCTTATGTAAGAGCTAAAACCCAATATAGATTGAATGTGTGTGTGTAGAAATGAAATTTGGATTTCACATGAATTTAACGATTCTGTGACCCCCTTCCCAAGAGGTCAAGTTATTTCTTATTCTTCATATGAGCAGTGTGCCTTTGCTCATCACTCTCACAGGGTCCAGGCTAAGTGAGGAAGGATAGCTGGTTTAGGTGTGGAGGTATTCTTTTGCATATATTGCCTATGTAAGCACCACATTATAGACAGAAATTATCTTTACTTTCCAACTTTGCATAATAAAATAAGCCATTAAATTAATACCATATAGAAAATACTGCTTGTCAGGCAAAGAAATGTACATTGCTTTCCAGAAAACCGGGGATATTACATTGCCAACGCCTGCATGAATAATACATGGGTTAATTCAGAAAAACACCATTTCATTATTTAAAAATGAATAAATTACAGACTTAGAATGATGACTAAATTTTCTTCTCCATCTTACTTTTGCTCAGCCCTCTACTTTAAAAACCAGAGTGAAAATATCATTCTATCCACACAAATAAAACAAGCTGGCTCTTCAAAAAGTATTGCTTTCTGCCTTTACATTTCCCAAGCCCATAAAATGAAGACACTTCATTTTCTTGTTTTTTCTTGATCATATGAACTCCAGAAATTAAGAATCCATGTAAAAGGTTCTTCAAATTATCAATTTGAAACTGGTGAGCCTATGTTTTATTGTCTTGTGATGCTGTGATACAGCCTAACTAGATGAGCCCCCTTGGCAGGCAGGACTTTCTGTGTTTTAGTCTCGGTGCCTGGTAAAATATGTTCAAAGGAATAAATAAGAGGACTATAATTCTCATGTATGTTGATGCAGATTTCCTTCATTTTCTTTCAGAGACTTTGGTTTACTCAGAAGGCCTGTTAAAAATTGGTCCCATTTGGGGACTGATGAATGCATGGAAGAGAGAAAAGAAATGCTCCAGCAATAAGAAATTAATTTCAAGTTAAAATAAGTAAAACATCCTCATGCAGTGCATTTAGGCTGAGCATAAAGTGACAGCCAGCAGATTATTCTACCGATTTCTAATGCTGGAAATTCGGATGGCATTTACTAGCATAACCTTTCAACTCTGAGCACATCAATAGAGGCCGACAGTGGCTTGAAATATGATTCCTTGCAGATAGCATATCCTCATTCATCTGACTGTGCTGCTCTGTGCTCCACTGCACAAACAGCGTCTCACCCACTTCTGAGAGGACACTAATAAAAAAGGCATCAATTTTCAGCTCTAGTACTACTGTGATCTCTTTATATGTTCGACATCCAACATTAAATTAAAATGCTGTTATAAATCCTACTTTCTGAATCTGGAATGAGTGTTGGGTTTTTGTCGCATGAGATTGCAGCAAATCTTGTCAAAAGCAAGGAAGCACGTCTTGTTCACTCAGAATTAATGTTGTGGATGAAAGAAGGAGGTAAAAGGGGTTGAATATGGTGAACTGAGGGTGTCAGAGCCAGTGGGGACTGTAGCTTGAGGGTGCCAAACCAGGCAGGGTGTTTGCTGCTTTCAAGAAGTGGCTAATCAAGAATTGTAATTACCAACGACAAGCCGTGTGGCAGGAAGATTACTGATACACAGGCAGGCGTGCGCGCACACACACATCCATGTATACCAACAGAAAAACTGGAAGCATAAAAAATTGTCAATTATTCCTCTCCGGCAGAAAAAATATTTTGTAAACACCAGTGGTCCTGAGGAAGCCTCACCGGATTGCAACGAATCCTTGCAACAGAGGCTGCCACTGGGATGCAAAGCCCAAGAGCACAGGGCGACGCGTGACCTGGGCCTTGTGTCAGGATTACATAATTGTAAAGTAACCAGAGAAACCCCTCGAGTCCCTGGAGGGTGAGGAAACCACATTATTAAAAATGAAAGGGGGTGGATTAAAAACAGTTTCAGAAGCTTTCCGTGTGAGGGAATCAAAACAAAACCAAAACCAAACCTTGCGAGGGAGAGAGCAACTGGCCAGCATTTCTCATTTTTCGCTAAAAATGGGAAAGCACTGTGGGGGAAGGTGAGGGGATTCTTCTACCCTTTCTGATAAAAAGATCCTGCTAATATAAGGTATCAGCAGGACCCCCCTGACCTCAAAGGTAATAATAAGATTTCAACAAAGGTGTGGAGCACAGAGCTGCTGTGTCCTGCTTGGCTCATTCATAATTATGGATGAAATAAAGAGGCGTGTTTGCCTATTTGAGAGGGTGGGGTGGGAAGAAAAGGGGGAAGAGGGAGCAGTTCAATATCTGGATCGAACAGAGGAACTTTTTCCCCAAAGGATCCTGCCGGGAGGAACCTTGACATGCACAAAGTCAGTAACGTCGACAAAGTTGCCCTGGTGAGAACGATAAGGTCACCCATGGGATTGCTGAGATTATCTCTGTCAAGCACTCGGACAGCATGCAGTCAAATGATGCATCATGCAGTCATTTTCGGGGGGGAAAAATCAATTTCTTCACCAGGTCGCTATTTGCTTTTCAAAGTGCCCTTGTAGGCCTTCACCACCAAGCATTTATCAATTTAAATGTTGTAAATTGATAATGTGCCACTGGGCCTTGTACTGTTTCTGAATTATTTTGATACTTATATTTTCTCAATAGTCTCTAAACCCTCAGAGCTTCCACATTCAAAAGGGCATTTTTCTTTGTTACACCAAGAAGTGATGAACTTTTTATGATTAGTACAGGAGAAAAATGCAGACTTGCTGGGGAAAGAAAAAACAACATACAAGCTGCTGAAAATTACACATTTTTCTTTTCCTTTCTTTTTTTATGTTGAGATGTGTTCACTTGAAAGCCTTTAAAGGGGGGGTGTGTCACAAAGCAGTATGTGGAGGGCTCCATGTATTCGTTTATTCAAGGAACCCAAGTTATGTGAGAATTGCCTAAAATTAGAACACCAACCGAAAAAATGCTAGCACGTGGCCCCATTATGATAAACCCTGTGCTGCGCTGAAATAATACCTTTTTTGTCTTTATATTCCAGCTCTCTAGGATGTGATGATACCAAACAAGAGTAATAACTTGTAGGGAAAGCTAATGTTTTCTTTTTTTTTTTCCACCCTACTAAAGCAATATATATATATATATATCTTTTACAAGCATGGAAGCGAGAATATTAACCACCTACTAACCTCAACTTGATTTGCATTGAAAAATGTAGAACGGAAGAGTTGAGGGTGTACTTCGGAAAAGCAAAAGAAAGACATGGCAGTTGCAAAGCATCTTTAACCTCCAGTGATTTATTGGCCCTCAGCCAAGTTATCAGGGGAATCTAATTCTTCTTTATTATTCAAATAAACCACATTTGGCACCATGGTTCCCTTTCAGAATAGCTTCACAAATAGACTGAGCTCTGTCATTTATTTGACCTTGTACTTGTGTGCTGTAGCTGTAATTTTATTTGCCATTCTATATAACAAATGCAGCGAAATCCAAAATATGGAGAACAACAACAGGATGGGGAAAGGAGTTGGTGGTAAATATATCTGCATGGCTTAAAAAAAAAGACTAAATTTAAAATAATCATTCACCTCTTTTCACCTTCACCTGTTATTAGCCCTTCTGTCTGCAACCACCCTTCCCCTTTCAGCAAGCTGTGTTGGAACCAGCCAATTTGTAAGCTTGTGTGCAGCTACCTTCTGGCTAGCTTATGACAACGAGGACCTATCTTCCACTGGGATGGGGACTGGGTGAGAAGTGACTCAGGCAAGCTGGCACCGGAGGTAGTTGGTGGGGAGTTTAGGGAGCATCTCAAGAGAGTGGTTAGCTGGCTGCAGGGTATTTTCTAAATATATCACAGTGTAAAAATCTGTTAATTTCCCAGTTTGCTCTAGATCCTATTTTATTTTAAATAAGACCCTGTGTTAAACTGAAAACATTTTGCTGGTACAGGTGTGCATCAGAATCATCATCTCTCACCCCACTTTCAAGGAAAAATGTTTAAAAAAATAGGAGTCCTCTTTTATCCTCTGGTTAACTGAGACCCATGTCCTCTGCCTCTGGCAACTCTAATGTTAAACTTCTCATTAGTATTTAAGAGAAAATGCAGGATTTGTGTATGGATGAGGGAAAGCTGATTTATAAAAGCACATAAACCATCAAACTGGTCAATGCTATTATAAGGCCTGGATGTTTAGAAAATCACTCAGAATGATTTTTGGAACACCAACATCTGAGGGGGAAAGAGTCTCCTGTCTGCTTGTGAGATCTGCAATACATTTGTTCATATTTGTTACATGGTCAACACAGCCTTGCTCTGCATATAAACTCCAATGGAAGCAAATAAGTATGTCATAATCTACAAACTAGTCCCTACAGAGATTGTATCTGAGATTTATTTTTATACTTCAGTCCCAGGAAATCTTTGCTTTCCTTAGGATGCGATGCTTTCCTGATTTTTTGATGAATAGCTGTATTTCTCTTTTTGCTTTGGTTACTGGGAAGCTCATAGCTAAATGTGAAGCTTTAATCAGACTATTTATACCCTTTCATAGAGCATCTATTGTGTTCTCCTGCTACATGGTAACAAATGACTTACTTTTGTCTTTTTTTCCCTTATACCCTACCTCTATTTTGCCATTATTTTTTATTATATGCATTTATGTAAACTAATTCCTTTGGTATAAGCTAACAAATGACTATTTCTCCAAGTCCTATATCAAACTAGGACTTTAAAAAAATTATCATATAAAGTCTTTTGGATCCTTTGGTGATTATGCCCCTTATACCCTGGAAGAGATTTCATAAAATCTGGCTATGTACTATTCCTACACTTTCAGTGCTAGGGAATACACACTGTTACCTTTCTTCATTTTCACTTATGTTTAGTCTATGACAGCTACAGAGTAGAGTTTTTTTTAGCAGCTCTGAATGCTATCACCAGGTATAAGAAGACATTTAATCTCCACACAAACCAAACTCAGTATTGATATCTGGGGCTCTTTCTTTAAGTAGAAGTCTCCACAGTGAGCAACTGGGAATTAGCTTTACCTAGGGAAGCAAGTCAACAGCGCATATTTCTATCACCTGAAAACACAGCTTGGATGTTGAGTTAAGTACGTTATCTCTGGCAAAGTCGAAAGGGCTGCTGAGGAGGTTCAAACATCATCACAGATCCCTTCATTCCCATCATCCTGACAATATGAAAATACTTCAGAGAGAATGGCCACCACACTATGCAATGGCCACCAGTAGCTGTTACACTCAAGGGAGTGTAGGGGAGAAATGCACTCTGTCTCTACACTCACACTACAGAGCAGAGCTCAGAAGTATCTCTACTTAGTTTTCTCACAAGGCAAAATATAATCCTAATTCTTTCCTGAACATAATCTACTTAAATTCCACCATATTTATTTACATGTTGAAGGAAAATAAAACCAAGGAAGGGATATTTTGAGAGTTACAAACGCAGATATAATAAGCTCTAATGAACTGACATCCTCGCAATATCCCTCAACAACTTCACAACTTCACTGGGTAAGTCTTTGATAGTTATGCTTTGTCTTTTTTTTTTTTTTTTAAGATTTTATTTATTTATTCACAACACACACACACACACACACACACACACACACACACAGAAGCGGAGACACAGGCAGGGAGGAAGAAGCAGGCTCCATGCAGGGAGCCCAAGGTGGGACTCGATCCCGGTCTCCAGGATCACACCCCAGGCTGAAGGCGGCGCTAAACCGCTGAGCCATGGGGGCTGCCTGCTTTGTCTTTATTTAATGAAACTATTTTTAAAAAGGGCCTGAGGGACCATAATTTCATAGACTCCTTATATCTGACTAAAATTTGATGGAATAACTTCTGAGCCAAAGTTGTGGGACACAGTGTTTGGTTTGCATTCAATTAAGGGTATGTGAGTGTGTGAGTGTGTATGTGAGTGTGTGTGTGTGTGTGTGTCTGTGTGTGTGTGTGAAAGATAAAGTATGTACTTACTTGAATAACTTTGAGTATATTTTATATAGCATGTCACTCATGAGGACCCCATACCCCAACACTGAAGAAACATGAAAAGGGTTAAGTGTCAAGTACCCTACTAGGACTTCAAACCTTACATTTACTGGGTTGGAAATCCCTTCCCAAAGTTTTGGCATAGATTAATTTATTCTCATTTTTTAGGCATTTAAAAACATACTGCACTCTTATCGGATTATTTTCACGTTAATTCGGAAGTATTCTTAAACTTAAGTTTTGAATGCTAAACACCTACGTCACCATATGCAAACATCACTTTCCAATTACTTAGACTTCATCATTTCAGTTGCACAGTGCCTCCAAATGAAGACCTCTGTCTTGTACCTCACGACAGTTTCTACCTGCATGTTCCACCATTGCTGGCAACACTGAACACATCTACCACTGAGGGTACAGTGCCTGCTCCTGGGTAAGTCAAGATGCTGACTGCTGATATACACTTTAAAACTCATCACATGAAAATAGCAGGGAATGGCTGCACAGAAGGTGCCAGCTACTGTACCATGTCTACACAGCTGCTTTCTTCTGCAGAAACCTCAATTATTTGTCTCCGATTTTAGGAAAAGATTGACTTAATGTTACAGTAGAGAAGCAGTGAAATACACTGCTTTCAAGAAGAAACCAGCACAGGGTTAAAGCCAAATTTTTCTTGAACAGATGATATTTCAGATGGCCACACTATTCCAGATGCATCAATTTCCTTGAAAATCCAATCCATATATGTGCATATGCTGTGCTGGCAGGAGGACTGACTGAAATGGCCAAAACCCAAGAGCTAATATTCTTTTGGCCAGAATAATGCAATTATTATTTTCCTAGCTATCAGTCTAAGCATACAGAGCCATCTGTTATGCAAAGCAAACATACACATCTCAATTACAGAAAATGCAGTCGCCTTGACAGAATTTGGATTACACCACTAACCAGGGCTGTAAAATGTGTTTTGAGCTAGTATATAATGGATGCTTTTCAGGAGTTCCCTAATTAGCATTTACCTGCTTAAACTAATTATTCATCCTTCTTCTTCACTGGCTTATTAAACTTTGTTGGGTACTCTGCATAAAACAGATGAATATGGGCACTGCAGAACAACAAACAGTGGTGTTTCCAGTTCTGTACAGTTTGAAGGAACATAGTGGCACACCCATCTCAAAACTGGAGATTCTCAAAACTAGGTCCCAAACAGATTAAGACAAGGCTTAAAGCCTACTAAAGGCTATTATGAAACCAGAGATTTCAACAAGATGCAAGAATGCTAATAGTGAGTTAACAATACCCTGGTTTGTAGAATTTGGTTTGCTAAAACCCACATAAAACAGAATTACTCTATAAACTATAGCCAATAGCTTGCATGTTCTTCAAGGAAGCGTTAATGGACCCTCGCTTGGATTCTCAACAGTAAATAATCAAATTTGGCAGCATTTCTCCTCCTCCTCCAACCCTCCTCAGATGCCAACTATCTTTCTTTATTATTTCCCAATGTCGTTCTTGATTTAGCTATTACCCAGCAAACTCACTAACAGCCAAAATGCTCCAGCCATGCTGGATGCCTCCTTAGAGTGGTGCCAACTTTCAGAAGCAATGAGTCTGGGGTGGGTCTTGCTGAAGAAGAGAGAGAGACAAATCTTATCTCTATCTTTAGCTCCAAGGGGCAACTGAATGAGAAGTAGATTATCCAACTTGGCAGATCATCACATCCACACAAAATCCCTCCCACTGAGGCTGTGTATTCCTCATGCCAAACCACCAGATGAAAAGGGTCAAACTCCGCCAATCACCTGTGTGGGCACAAATATCCAGATGTTCAGTATTTTTACAGAAAAAAAAAAGCCCACATCTGGATAATTAGTGGAATTGCAAACTTTTCTTCAGGGGATGTTGGCATTCTAGAGATGCCGCCTGTGTCCTGGGATCTGAACCTAAGTAAAATTTGTGTGTTCCAGGGAGGATATCAAGAGCTAACCTCTAGGATTTTGTCCTCTGCCCCAGCTGCCTCCTGTCTTCTTTTCTTTCAACCTTGGACAGACACGTGCGAGAAATTAAACCGCACATCATGAAAGGCGATCTTATTTTATGAAATTGTCTTTCAGTGTTAGGAAGCATTTGCAAAGGCAGCAAAATATATCCTTGCTGGAACCCTCCCTGCAACACATTTTAATGGTCTCTTTCAGCATTTCTTGACTCCAAATGACTCCCTGTCATTGTGTCAGGTCCCAGGATAATGCAGGGTACTCTATAAACATCCAGTAATAGGACACAAGGGAAGCACTATTAGTGTGTCCCTCTCCTACCGGGCACAGAGGTTTCAAAGTTCAAAACAACTGAGGGAAGAAACTTCATTTGTTCTCAATAAATTAATAATGATCCTTGTGGGGTGGGGAAGGGGGGAACTAAAGTTTTTGAGCACAGGTTGATTCCGAACATTCTGAACGGACAGAATTTTCTCACTGACTTTGCGAGAAGAGCCAGGTAGGGGCCATTAAAGAATAAATTTGATACTTCATGCTAAGCAGAATATCCGTTGAAGAAGGCAAAGTACGAGGCAGAAGGAGCCTTCACAATCACCGTCAAGAATCTAAATTGTTGTACTTACTTGTGAGAGGCCTAGGTAGATGGAGACGGTTTCGGAAATGTACAAAAATTTTCCTTCTTGATTTAGTGCAAATACAAAGCCATCCAGGGACTGCAGAAAAAAAAATATATTTAAGTTAAAAAAACATGTGATGGAGATTTAATTAATAGGGCAGGTGACACAAAGCAACACCTACTGAATTCAAGACCCCTTTTTTCTTCACATCTAACAAATGTCCTAAGATGTTTCACCATTGCCCTGTATGGGAACAAACTCAAGGTCTGAATGAAGACTACAGGCTTTCCTTTATTTCGAGGCCTTCCTTATGTCTCTGTCATTTTGATCAAGATACATTAAATTCATGTACAAAATTGGGTCGTGGTGATTTTACGAGCTGTTGTCTTTTTTTTTTTTTTTGAATTCAGTAGTTTAAAAGATTAAATCAGTCAGATTCTCCATTAAAGAGCTGAACAGAAATGGAAATTATAATGAAACAAGAGAAAAAAAAAGGTCCGTATATGAAGAGCAAGTAAAATCACCACTTGAGCTACTGTGGACATCAATAATTTGCTAATTAATAAAGGATTATACCCTTCTCAGTACCACTGCCTATTGTGGTAGAACAAACAGGAAAAGTCAATACATTATGGGTGAATGATTATAGGCTGAAACCTTACAAAACTGTAATCCTTTCTTGCAAAACTCTGCTTAAGTTTTATTGTGATAGATCTAGATTCTATTACAGTTCCTGAAATGGAAACAAAAGAAAGGGGGTGGGGAGAGAAGGAAGCTACGCATCATCTGTGACTCCTGAAACCTTTGTCTACTTTCCAAATGGAGGGTTGCATTGTCAGTTTGACGATCTGTGTAAATCATCATGGACTCCAACTGCAATATACCACTCAAAGGGAGAGTAAGTACATTTGTTTTAAATTCTTGCAATTCAAGTGCATTTTATACACTCAATCCTCCTTGTCTTTTGTTTTGCTTTATTTATTTATCTTTAACTAGGTAGGTGGCAAAGTAATGCTTGTATGGGAAAAGAAGTTTCAAAGATTAGTGGTTTTTACAAAGGCTGCGAATTTGGAAAAAACAGGAAACCCAAACTGGGAACAAGGTATGCGGCAACACTAAATTAACGACATAATTTTTACACATGGAAAGGTGGAAGTAACATGTAAAATTCAGGTAGAAAAATGGACGGTCTCAAATCTCAGCAATCATTTCAGTTGCCTAAAATACTGAACCTTTTTTTGGAGCTCTAAACGTATATGTGAAATATACATATTTTCATATTATATGTATGTAGGTACATGGAGGGGAATGTGCGTGTGTGTGTGTGTGTGTGTGTGTGTGTGTGTTTGTGTGTGTAGCATAACATTTGGATTCCATGCTTCCTGACCCATTTTCAGAATCTTACTGGTCAGAGACTGTGAGTAGCACCCAACCTCCTCTGATTTAGGTGGTTGTGAAAACACTTCAAAAGTCACATTACACGATTACATTACAAATTACGTGATAGACAAGCTTCCAGTCAGGACATCATCCATTTATTAAGCAACATGTGCTAGGCAGTTTACACGTGTTATCTTGTAATTTTCACAAGTATCAACTGAAATAATTATGTTATTATTTACATTTTATATACAAGGAAATTGAAGCTTAGTGAAGGTAGGTGACATGCCTGACTCTAGTTAGTGATGGAGTTTGGGTTCAAACTCTGATAGTCAGAATTAATGACAATACTGACTCCATTAAAAACAAAGGTTCTCTGATTGATATTAAATTAATATCAGCTTTTCAGCTTTTCTGAAGCGAAACTATACTAAGACGAGGCCTATGACTTAAATATCAGCACTTGATTTTGAACGGTTTGTTCAGATGACAAATCCCACTGTTAGGAGACAGCCAGGAAGTGAGATGACAGGAGAGTCCACAAGTCCCTCCCATAAGAGGTCACCTTGTCACCTTGCTCCATAATCTCTCTCCTGGAATCAGCTATGGGACAGGGAAAAAAGGCTGTTCAGTGGACTCCTTCACTTTGATAACACTGACACCCACTCGGGAGCCTGGTGAGAGCCAATCCTCCAAGCTTGGGGTGTGGCACAGCGTTTGTAGAAGTTTGGGAAGGATCTTATTTCAACATGTCTTAACCTCACATAAGACATCTTCTGATGGCTCTCCCCCCTTATGAACCTTCTCCATGGACAGGTTTTCCACCCAACCCAATGGCCCTGCCCTGCCATACAATCATAGAGAACTGTGTGAGCCATCTTCTCAAACCTTAAAATGCTGCTGTTAGATTTGAGAGAGAGAGAGGAGACAGGAGAACTTTTCATGGGAACAGATGACAGTTGAAAGGCTTACTGAGAGAAGAAAGGACCAATGAAACTGGCATAGATATAACCTCCTATAACTCCAAACCCTTTACAGGTGAGAAAACGGAGGCACAGAGATGTTGAATGGTTGGATTAGACCATACAGTCGGCTGGTGGCAGAGCTACGACTAAATCTGCTGTACCCCAATAATACTGTTAAAGTGTTGATGACATTGTATGGTCCTGACTGGCTTATCCAACTCCCAAATTTCAAACCAGTGGGTGATGTCTTATTTATCTTTACCTAGCAACAAGTGCTCAATCAAGACTTAGCAAATGCAGTTCTACCTCCAAGCTCAGTACTCCTTCCCCTGAGTCACATATGCTAGAATGACTAAGAGGGATGGAAATTATCTTCTGCAAAAGTCCTGGTCATGCAGCTATTAGAGTATTTGCAGATTCTGATGCCACAGATGTCTGACAGAGTCTGAGATATCTCCTACCATTTGGAAGATCAGAGTTAGACTAGATTCTTTCATAGTTCTCCAAAACATCTAGTGTGGGTCATTTGCCAGTCACACACATCCTTTATTTTCTCACTAAAAGGGATTGTGATTTTATAATGTTAGGTTCCTATCTCATGTATTTACTAAAAACGGTAGAGGATGTTTGGGCATCATAGTAAGGAAAAAAAAATTTCTGGAGGCTAAACATCTGATGCTATTAAGCAGCAGTGATCTAAGAACTGGCCAGTTTTGTTTGGCAAAGCAGAGGCTCTGACACATGTTCCAATTTCCTGGTGAGATTAAAATGAGTCTATGTCTACATGACACAAAGCATCCAGTCAATTCAATTAAAAATAACAGCCAATTTGGTGTGGGAAGAACACAACTAGTCAGATTAGTTGTTTGTCATCACAGATGCAAAACAAAACAAAAAACTAAACTAAACCAAAAAAAAAAAAAAACCTGGTTAGCCATAATTTTTTTTACCTTTATATTTATCATGCCAATTATATCTATAGTGTGAGAAGAATGTCCAAAACTCAGATGTGAGTACCTTTCAAATAAGGAAATGGGATATGAATCTGGTTCAGCAGCAGACTGGCAAGGTTGTTCTTCACACAGCTATTGCCTTCTGACTGAGGGACGTCCCTATCCATAGTTAGCTCTATTCTGCTGCTTAGAAAAGTTTTAAGAGTAGCACCAATATTGGTTTAATGTATGTGTCTTAGTCTTAAAAGGTGGCGGGTGGAAGGAAGCATTCAATCAGTTAATCTTGGGAACTAAATGTGATTAATCTGAAAGTTCTATGGAATTTTGAAAAATTCTGAATCAAGAAAGCTACTACATTCTGAGCTTTTTCAATCACTGCAGGCTACTTTTAAAAATTTTTTTTAAACTGCCCACTGTTTTCAACAGGCGCCAATTAAGATTCTGGGGTCAAAGGGTTAATTACATCTCCTTACTCACTATGTAGAATTTTCTGATTATTAACTAAGGTTGGATTAAGATGAAAAAGAACCTACACAAATGTTAATGCTAGTCCCTCCTTGAGAAGATTTATTATAAAGCCATGCTGAAATCTATCTGCTTTCCTCAAAGCAGATGGAGAACAAAATCTTAGAAGAAACAGTAAAACAGACATTTTAAAGGCATGCTAGTATCTGATTTATCAAGACAGTTTTCTTATTACTAAAACCAGTTCTTAGCCATCCTGACAGGGCTGATAGGAGATTTCCTTTGTCACATCCTGGTAAGTCTATGAGGTACACATGCAGGAGGGAGGCTTGGATGCACGAGTCAGGAGCTACAGCATCTCTGAATAATAATGCCTGTAATTATAATTTATATCCCCTGACATCAGTGTAACATATAAAGTGTAAGGCACAGTTTCTTAACCCGGAAAGCTGAGGGCCTCTAACAGAATTTGTCAAATGATGAGGTTATTTCCTTGCAGGGTATGAAACTAACTATAGCTTCATGATTGAAGGTATACTAATGTTTAATGCATTGTGCTAAATGGATTTATATTTGTCAAAGTAGTTTTGTCTCTGCTTTTTCCCCACCCCACATATTCCACCACAGCCAAATCTCACAGAGTGAAATCTTACTCTGATGCCCTTATTGGGGTAATTCTCATGTATATAACCATTCTGAGATTAGCAGTTCTTTCTTCCACATTCCAGTGCAGAAGAGAAAAAAAAAATATAAAAAAATCACCCCAAACTCTTTTCCTATGACCTCACTCCAGTTAGAATGAAGAATTACCAGTAGGCTAGGTTATTTTAATGACAGATTATTTTAAACTAAGCCTTCACCATCTGTTCCACCCCCTAATTATGAATGCAAAAAGAACATATTTCACAATTACATCAGTAAAAAAGTAAGATACACGTGATTTAAATGCATGCATGTGCTCCATGTCCAATGCACCGTGCATCTGTGATGTTCTTCTAATTCAGGCTCAGGCTAGGCAGAAAATACCCATCCATGGTAGAGTGCAGTCTCTGACAGGCTCAACTTTCTCCCCAAACCCAGGCCTTTGCACTGTTATGACAAAATACTGTTAGAGCAGGAACAGAACATGGATGTCAGCACAATGCAAGCTTGCAAGCCATTAGAGAAGAGTATTTTATAACTGCTAAGACATCTTTGCTGTTAATAAGGAGAGGCTGTATGAGCAAATTTCTTCTGCTCTCTGGGCGATGGGTCAGAACTGGAAACCAGGAGAGTCTGCTCTGGAACCATGCCTCCATCATCATGAAAGAAGTTGAGTGAGTAGGGAAAGCACAGAAGAAGCCTGGCCTGAGGAGTGAGGACAGAGCTTCAATACCTATCTTTCCACTCTGTTTTGGCAGCAGATAAAAGAGTTAGAAAGAAAAAAAATGTTTCTTAAATTTTTTTGGCCTTTAGATACAATAACACTTTGATAGAGCTCATTAAAATGCCATATTGCCCTCTGATTGCACTCAGGAGGTGATGCTATACTGCTCGTGCACACACATGTGGACTCCCAGCAACTTCAAGGAGCCTGGGACGATGCCCAGAAGTACCCACATGTATCTGTTTATGGGGAAGAAAAGTTTCCCAAATTTTGTCTTTGCAATCTAAGTTTTAACAATCAAGCACTGTGCAGAAACAAAAGCTTTATTTTTAGAACTAGGAATCTAAGTCAAGTATATTTTCTCAAAGTGGATAAAAGCAGACATCAAAGGTTTGGGCTTTAACTCTTAGGAATCTTCCAGAGCTTTCTGGCTTCTGTGTCTCTTCCTTTGCCCCCTCCCCACCACCATGAGTCAGTAACATGAGAGGTATAGCACAGGTTCATGTCATTATCATGTACCCAAAGCCACATGTTCTCCAATCACAACCAAATTAGATTCATTCAGTTGCATCTGAGCATTTGCCCACTAAAAAAGAATTCCAGAACAACAAACCTTGGTGCCTCAAAACACCTCTCCTAAGAGTTTCCTAAAACACATAAATCTAAACATCTTAGGTGAGAAAACAGTGCAGAGAGGCACAGACGGCCTCTCTTAGTTCTTAGAGGAGAGTTACCAGAATAAAAGGAGAGATGTTGAGCTAGTGAAATGTTAAAACATGAAAAGAACAAAGACATCTGCTTTCTGAGCAAGGAGATCAGGTTTTGCTTCTGCTCATTAAAATTCCATTTTGTGGAAGCTGTGTATCAAAGTGCTGACCTTTTTTCTCTGGGATGCTACTTCAAGCCTTACATCCAGCCTTGAGGGATGTAGATTTCTTGATCTGAATGTCCACCAAATGGACAACAGGGTCTGGTGGAAAGACAGGGTGCAGCATGTGGTGGAATCACACGTGTGTGTCTCTGAGCCACCAGGGGCAGCACGTGGACCCCACATTATCTGTGGCTGGTCCTGGGAGATTGGGACTCCATGAGGCATAAGCGATAAGTGTCCATGTGCTGCTCACAAGTTCCTTTGCCTCAGGGAGAGGACTCCCACTAGCTATTCTAAGGCACAGATACTCACTGGAACATTAAAACATATCCTTTTTGTGTATGTGGTATATTAATTCACTGAAACATAGGCTCTTCAAAATCCAGGAGCTAATTCCTTATTGTGCATCTTTCCTTTTTAAGTCAGAGTTGTCTTTTCAAGTTAAAGGAAGGATTCCCATGCCAGCAGGAGCAATATAAACATTACACTGCACTAGTCCTGAAAGGCTGAAAAATGTCACTGCTTTGCTGCAGGTACTCATGGAGCTTGGTCACACACAGGGCTCCAGGAGTATTTCAAATTGCCTGTGTTACACAAAACAGTACAATGAATAGATAATAATTTTTTTCATTAATTTATTTATTTTTGGGGGGAAGGGCAGAGGGAAAGGGAGAGAGAGAGAATCCTTAAGCAGACTCCCTGCTGAGTGAAGAGTCCAGGGCAGGGCTCAATCTCATGACCCTGAGATCACAACTTGAGCTGAAACCAAGAGTTGGGTGCTTAACCAACCATGCCACCCAGGTGCCCCTAGAAAGGTACTATTTAATCCTACTTTTCAGATAAGGAAACTAAGGCCCAGAGAAATTAAGCACACTGCTCAATGTCACACATCCGAGTATGGTAGATCTAAGAAAGAAGGATCCCTCTCTTTCTTCCTGATGCTGAGACTACCTGCTGGGTACTTTAGTTGTTTCACACCCCATCGGAGTTGTTCAAACTCCGTGCCTCCTCCAGCATTTGTTTCCACATAAGCGATTCTCGTGTTCTTACTGTTTAAGTGTGATGCATTCAGAAACTGACTGTTGATTCTGGGATGCTTACTCTGTTGACTGCTTACTATGCACTGGGCCCGAACCATCTGAGGTTTCCCAAAGTGGAACAAGGGCCCAACTCACAAGCTGCTTGCTCGCTTGCTTGCTTTCTGTCTGTCTTTATTTCTTTCTTTTTTTTTCTTTCAGATTTTATTTATTTATTCATGAGAGACAAAGAGAGAGAGGCAGAGACACAGGCAGAGGGAGAAGCAGGCTCCCTGCGGGGAGCCCGAAGTGGGACTTGATCCCAGGACCTTGGGATCCTGACTTGAGTCAAAGGCGGACACTCAACCACTGACCCACCCAGATGTCCCACAAGATGCTTTCTTAAAGAAAAATCATCTGTGAGGTTCGAGACTAAGCAAATGAGCAGAGCTGGAAATCAACTTTATAAAACAAAAAACTGCAGAGCAAAGGCAGTTTCCAGCTTAGGATATACTCTGCATGAGTGGGGCTCCCTGCCTGAGATCACTAAGCTACACACTTGAAATATGCGGTTTTTCATATAGAAAAGGCATAGATTTCAGCTTTACTGAGGTAAATTGACAAACAAAATTGTGAGATATTTAAGCTATCCATTGTGACGATTTGCTATACAAACACACGGGATTCCTCCCACCTAGGTAACTGATACAGCTATCACCTTGCACTTTTATCTTTTTGGAACTTGTGAATGTATAGTCAAGAGACTGCTAGACCTTAAGGAAATTCTCATGTGTTGGAGGAAGGGGCTAATGCCTAAAAGTAGAGAAGGGACCCCACGGTGAACAAAAAATTTCTAGGAGAACTACACCTCCTAACAGCAACAGCCAAGACAAGCCTTGAGCACATATACCAGTGGGCCACGGGGTTGGCCAGCACAAGGAGCCCATGTCCTGTCCCAATGTTTTTTATTGAGACTTAGGGCTTTTTTCTTCTCCCTCTGGCATATTATATGCTATTTTATGTAGAAGTATATTATTTTATGTAAGATAACTTTACAGGAATTTATTTTACAGTCATGTTTGCTTGGAAGTACATCCTCGATAATAACTAGGTAGCCTCCTATTGCTATTTTTCTTATGGCCGATTATGACTGAACCAGACTGTTTAACTGGGCAGTGGGTAACTTTAAAAAATAGGCTCCTTAAGAGAAAATAGTTAAAGCTTTGTACGTGTATTCCTGTAGGTAAGGAGTTTGTGTCAGGGGTAGTAACAGTGATTAAAGAATGCTATAATGAATTTAGCATATTAAAAGACCATTTAGAGACCTCAGATATTAATCTGATGCATTCATGTGAGTTTCATTTCAGAAAACATTTATTGGTATCTCTAGGGAAAAGGTATTAAAAACATTTGTACTGAAAGGAGCTTGGTTTTTACAAATACAGTTGCCATGGATTGAATTATATCCACCCAAAATTTGTATGTTGAAGCCCTAACTCTCAAGGTGACTATCTGGGGACTGGACTTTTAGGGGATAGAACTAAGATTCAATGTGGGCATAGGGGTGGGGTCCTAATCCAATAGGACTAACAGCCTTATAGGAAGAGGGAGAGAGAGCTACCTCTTTCTCTAAGGGATATACCTGGCAAGGACCATGAGAGGGCACAGCAAGGAGATGGCCATTTGCAAGCTACAAATAAAGTCCTTACCTGAATCTGACCATGCTGGCACCTCATCTTGGACTTCAAGCCTCTAGAACTGTGAAAATATAAATGTCTGTTGCTTAACACCCAATCTATGGTTTTTGTTATGGTAGCCTGAGCTAAGATAGAAGTTTAGGAATTCTGGTTGGGGAAAACATGTGGGCCATGAAAATCTTGAGGGTTAACTTCAGGAAATCACTGTAGCTGGATTCTCTCTTTATTTATCATTCATATAATTAATAATTAATTTTTACTATAACCATATAAAGCTATAAATATGATGGACGGATAAGAGAAAGTAGTGTTTAGTTCCAGAAATTGACAATGCTTAGTATTGTTTTTGAAATCTTTTTCAAGTAATTGTACCTCTTCTAGGCCCTACATTTACAATACTGAAATCTTTATATTGGTTTTCTGTGCATTTCAAATGCTTAGAGGCTACATTGCTTCATTGCCTTAGCTCCATACAAAGCAGAGACACACATTTAAGGGAAAATCAATTATTCTGATGCAGTTGAGAACCTGGTGCTGAATGATCTTGGGATAAACAATTGGGTTTACCAATGGCTATGGCTTTCAGTCGCTTTGCTGACTTTTTTTTCACTGCTGTTGGCTACTGAGTCTTAGTGAGAAAGACCAGCATATATTGCTTGCCCACAGAGCTCTCATCCTATTCAGGGCTTCAAGAAAATGCTTCTGCTTTTATCCCCACATGTCTGTTTAACACACATGAAGCAAAGGAGATTGCTGTTTGCTAACATACTTGCATAAACACAAAGTTTAACGACTCATGCCCTAGAAGGTTTCTTCAGAGAATCTCTACATGATATCCTTCAAAGGAGAGCAGTTCAGCATGGGAAATTTGCTAGGTGTACATTAAATGACAGTCTAAATGTATGCAATTAAAAGCGGTATGCTTGGCTCTGGGTCCTGCCCTTTGCCGTATCCAATTCAGGAACAAAATGAAAGAACCAGACCAGAGTATGAGGTTTTTGGTGCTGGGGATTCTGTTGGATAAACACATTAGCAAAGAAGGAAATTAAATTAAATGACATTGGAGTTTGCTTCCTCTTTCTGATCTACTACAATGACTATCCTGACTGAAAAAGAATTCATAGCCATCACTGAGGAGTAACTGGCTATTTTACTATTTGAATTTGAGGATCAAATGATGCTTTAACCTAAATCTCTGAGATTTAATAGGAATCATGGGACTGAAGTTGTCTACAGAGAAGCATAACTAACGGAAACAAAAAGATAAAGTGTAAAGTGACTACCTTGAATGTAAAATCAGCTATGTTAAGGTAATTTGAAGAAGGCAACTAATGTATCTGCCTGGGGAAACTATGTCTCCATGCCTTTCTTACCCACCACATGAGGCAGCAAAAATGACAGACCAGACTCAACTCTTTTCTGTTGAAGTTATTTGACTGGTAAGTCAATAATCACTGCGATTTTTTTCTTTTAAAATAGGTGCTCAAATTCGTCTGAAAAGCATTTGATATAGTTCTGTTTTGTCTTGCAGTTTTTACTAGAGTAATGTATGGTGGCGACAAACAGCAAATTAGATTCAATACAGAAACTCACTAAATGGGCAATTTTTCAGTAAAGGATGTGTTCTATATATTTTGAGTTTCCTAGGTACTTAGAGATAAATATACTTTAAAGGTGCTCACATACACTTTTACAATTAACAAACATGATGGACCATTTTATGGAGCTAAGAATGCCACCATATTAATTTCTCAGGGCAGAAGGAGGTGTCAAAAGTTTTTGCCCATACAATCTTTCCTTTCCCTCCTGTCCTAAAGTGCTATCATGACACAGGATCTTCCCCTTTCCTGGATTCTTCAGTGAAGTCAGACACCAGTAAGTGACATCCCAGACCTGCCAAAGAATGGTAGGCCTTGATTTTCCACTTTTTCCTAGGCAGCACATACTGTTAGCCTGCTAGGCAGGTTTCACTTACTTAACTGTGCTTTTTGTCTTGAGCTATTCGGCACAGGGTACCATTGAACACTACAATCGACTTTAGCTATTGAGGCTGTATTACCTGACACACCTGAGGAATCACTAGAACAAGTGTTTCCAGTGACTCGGGGCCCTGTGGTTTACTGAAGTTATATAATAGCCTATAAGGGATTCGCTCTAACAATAATCTAGGTTATGCATGATCTATTCAAATGCACTGATGTGCCAATTCACAGTAATTCCAAATGAAATTTGCAGTTGGCCGTATTGATAATTCATTCACTAGAAACCTTGAATCAATAGTCTCAGCCTAATTCTAATGTGCACAATGATCCATTTACCTACTCTTTTGACTTAAATAGCTAAAGATATGTTAGAACAAAAATAATTTGAAAATGGATGTATTCCACCATTCAATGCATTTGATGGATGACAGTCCATCTCTCAATGACTATTACACTTATTAAAATTCTATTTAGCCTACAGAATTTATTGTGGCCTCAATCAGATAGCCCTATAATATCTTCAGCCACAACTGTCACCTCCTACTTAGTCTCTCTCAACCTTCCATGTCAAAGGCATCCAAATTGCCAACAACAGTGGTATGAAGGGACAAGCATATTGATTAAATTCCAAGCCTAATTTTTCAGTTGGCCCTCTGCCTGGTTTCTTTTTAAGGTATGGATATGTGAATTAAAACTTATTTTCATTATTAAAATGGTATTTTTTCTTAGCTGTCTAGAAATCCCAAGACTACAAGACCACCAATTTCACAGGTAAGAAATTTTCCATCTATCACTGAATACACTCTCTCACGTAATAATATTTTTCATGAAGTCCCCAATAATTTAAGAACAATGAATCCTCATTAAAACTCTTCCTTAGACATATCTTAGAGTCTAAGTAAACATCAACTTCCCCATGAATGACAGATGCCAGAAAAAAGTGAGAAGAAGTACAATGTCACCTGGGATTACCTTGGAAATCGTAGTGCACTGGTTCTGAATCAACAGCTTCTCCCCCACATCTAGGTACTCATTTCAGCCCCCTTTTCATTTTCTATCTTTCTTATTTCCTTTTCCCTTCTTTTCCTTTCACCTACTGATTTGCATTCTGTATTCATCCATTTAGTGAAAGAAGTGCTGATGGTTGAGGGGATGGTGTGGTTGTGGTGGTACATTTATGCTGTATTTCATGGCTCACGTTCCCAGAAATCCTGTTCTGAATGCATTTTTATGTGGAAACTACCCTGGAGGATAAAACAGCCATGGATATGTTTACACACAGGTACACAGGACTCATGGATGTGTAATGATTACTAACAAATTTTGAAGATGAAGAATGGCTCCAAATTTGTGTAGGCTAGTGTAGATTTTGTGTGCTTGAATATTGGGGATGGATTTTTTTTTTGCGCCTCCAATGAGATTTGTTCATTCTAGTCTTGACCTTTTCTAACAAGTAAGATTTGTTTTATTGTCTTGCTTGGGGGCTTCTCCTTAGTAATAGGATGACCTACTTTAATTTCTACTTAAATGCTTCGCAGGCTGGAGAGGGAGTTCCCCTAAAGGATTGAGCCCCTAAAGACTCAAATTGGCCTCTGTGCCCTAATGGAAGACTTTCATCCCAAAGCAAATAAAAAATATACTAAAGGTTTTACAAACACAACCTTAAGCTGTTATCATGTTCTGTATGTTCCTTCTATTCTTATTATAGGTAATCACACTTGCTTAAGACATTTGCTTCTCCTCTCTACCAGATTTTTATCCCTTTCCAGTTCTTTTCTGCCATAACAGGCCCCTTTCATGAAAACGTATAGCCAATATTATTTTGCCATTTCCTAAAAATCCCATCGATGTGGCCTAATGTCACACAGGTGTGACCTACTAGGCAGGTCTGATGGAATATAGTTGGCCTCCCTAGTTTATCAACACCCTTAATTTCACTTTAGCTATTGAGACCAAGATAGTCTAATGGTGAATGATTGACATTATTGTCACTATTCTATAAATGCAGTGAGCCCAGCTCTTTTTCATAATCTCAGCAAGGTGTAAGTAACACACTCTTACAGGCAATGAATCAAAGAAACTCATTCCTTCACATATTTCCAAATGCAATTCTTCCGTATATTGGGCTCCCTTAACACACTGAATTACATGACTGCAATTAAAATTTCTAATAACATGATGGAATACAAAACCTTCATGTTGAACAGGATTAAAAATCCTCATCTCAAAAGGCTTAGTACAGACAGCAAAATCCAGGGGGTCTGCCATGAGTCAGCTATGCCTGCTTCTTCAAGGCTGAATCTCTTGCTATGTAGGGACACGCAAAAGAGAACGGTGGGCGTAGCAGGTTATCCAGCAACTTTTTGAAGGAACCATATGACTAACAAACCCTTTTGTCATACTAGGCAGTGCGAATAGATGACACAAGAGCACATCTAGGCTTGACCACTCAGGTATAGAGAGGTGCCAAGCAGAAGTACCTAAGTGCCAGGTGACACGGGCTGAAAACATTAGGACCCTTCCCATCACTTTTCTGCAAAGGTCAGTGAACAACAGGACTGCTGACCTAGAAAGCAGCTGAAGCAATTTAAAGAGAACCAATACTTTCACATCTCTCCCTAGAGTTTTTCCAGGGTGCTCTTTAAAAAAAAAAAAGGGGGATCTGAGTATCATCCAAGTCTTAGGTGGGACACCAGAAAGACGGATATATCTATATCTATATCTATATCTATATCTATATCTATATCTATATCTATATCTATATCTATATCTATATCTATATCTATCTATATCTATATCTATATCTATATCTATATCTATATCTATATCTATATCTATCTATATCTATAGAGAGATTCCTGGCCTTGGTAAGAGGTGTAAGAGAGGAGACTTCCAGAGTTAGAGAGTTTTCTAGAAACTCTCAAAGAAAAGGATTAAGGAAGGAATAAGAGATGCGTGAGGCAGATAGATGTACTACAGCCAAGGCCACGGTGCCTTGATCATTGTTCAGGAATATGGTCTACAACTTTCACCAGGGAGACACCTGCCACAGCTCTTGAGAAATGCTCAGAGAGAAATGCTCCTGCTGCCAGAGGGCACAGTTCATGGCTCAAAGCCCTGGCACTACAGAGGGGTCCCTCTGATCCTACACTCTAGTCATCATCAGCATGAGACATCAGTCTGTTAGAGAGACTCTGGTCAGATTCAGAGGGACTCTAAGATTTCAGGCAATGGTCAAGGACAACTGTCTCCCCAATTCCTTCAGCAAAGTTAAAGAGCCTATCTGGCCAGAGTTGACTAAGTTCTATGCCCAGCTTTGAAATGAGAATCCTTCAAAAATCCTCAAGTGGCAATGGAAACGAATACAGGTACCTTGGACTCAAACGACTCGAGATGGAATTCTGAATTTGCAACTTCACTGTTTCCTCACGTTAAAATGTACAGAATACCATCTATACATTATTTATTCTACTCAATAGAGGTGTCAAGTTGATTAGGATAAATACATGTAAAAGTGCCATCATATGGTAGATACTTGATAAATGGCACCCATGGTGGTTATTACTTGAGATACTGACTTAGGAAGAGTGTTTGCTAACAAGAGTGGCTTTTAACTGACCATAAGGAGAAATGCATAGTTGGACGAAGTGGTGTAATCTACGAAGGCCACTACAACTAAGTCAGATACGAACTTAAAGGGACAAACAAGAAAAGGATTCTTGGTTGAAATAAGATTTCCTCCTGCTCATAAATATGCCTCTTAAATTGCTTAATAAACTCAAGTTGGGGACAGAATATTTCTAAGAGGGGAGAAGACTTATTGGCCTTGGGGGATTGTGGCAGTTATCAGAGAGAGACACACTAAGGAAATACAGGGTGGGACATTTGCATAATACAGTAACGTTGACAAGCAGATGAGGAAGAAAACAAACAAAAATGGGATAAAAATGATTTTAGTTTCATAAGCACAGTCATTTAAAAATGAGCACTACTGGGATGCCTGGGTGGCTCAGCGATTGATCATCTGCCTTCGGATCAGGGAGATCCCGGGGTCCGGGGATCAAGTCCCACATCGGGCTCCCTGCTTCTCTCTCTACCTGTGTCTCTGCCTCTCTCTCTGTCTTTCATGAATAAATAAATGAATTATTTTTTTTTTTAAATGAGTACTATTCTAGGATATATGCATATGTGAGTACTATTATACACCATGCTTATTAGTGACAACATTTATTCAGGCGGCCCCTGTTCTGGACCCTGGGACCCTGGGAGAAGGGCTTTATGTTGACTAATCCAGTTCAGTCCTCACTTCCTAACTTTGATGTATGTACTACCACTATCCCCTTTTGAGATGAGGAAAATTGAGATCACAGGGTAAGCGGTAAAGCAGGAACTCAAATGCAGCCTGCTATACTACATAGTAACTCTGAGGACTTGAAGCATATTTTTTTTCGTGGCAGAGATTCTTTGCTTTTTGGCATCAAATTGCTACCATTTGTTTCTCTATGCTGAGTTCCCTGAGGCAGAGGGCAGAGAGGTACCATGCTCAAGGTGATGTCCAAAGGAGACATGGGACAAGGAGATGGTTGGGCTGTCTTCTCTGATTGTGACCTCAGCCAACTGAGAGGTTGTGGCAGGACTTGACAGTCTGCCAGGTACAGTTTAAATCATACATTGGTAGATTATAATCTATTGGGTACAGGTTGATTCCTAGGCAACTTTTCCCCTTTTGACCTCAATAATATACATTCAATAAAAACTATAGAGGCAGATATGCAGGAAAATAATTCTTCTATGCTCCAAAGGTATTGGAAACAGACATTTAACAGTCTCAGAAAAAAATCAGCTGTCTTTGAATTTTCTTTCAGACTAACATGTAATAGACTGGTATAAAATTCTCCAAGAATTTGAAGCAAGAACGGGCAATGTTCTAGATATTGAAGCAGTGAAGGTAAGGATAGTAACATACTCTTATTAGTAAGTTTCTATTAAATATACTAATATTGTAATGGCTTTACACTGATTCTGTATTGTTTCCACTGTTTTCTCTTAAAGTATACAGGGAAGCAGATGAAAATGGGTATGGACTAGTAAGGAGATGGTCCTTAGGCCTCCTCAAACTCAGTTTTTGTGTTCCAGATGAGAACTGAGGCAGTAAGAGTGCAGGAAGATTTGGAGGGAGGAGGAAAGTAGCATCTTTGTCCATCACATGCTTTGACTGCTAGCTATTTCCTGTAAGTGCACAGCACTGGCCTGCTTGTTCACCAGAGTGGAGATGCGGGGCCATATCTGGGGTGGTAAGGAAAGAAAACAGAATATGCCTCATGCTGAAGTCTTGTATCCACTTAACAATTTTGCCTCAGTCTAGTTCTGTTTACCCTCAAATAACACCCATCCTCTGAGGTATGTGAGAGACTTCAAGGTGGCTGGCTGCCTCATGCTCAGCTAGCAGAGATCATGGTGTCTTAGGGAGTGTCTCCTGCTCTCTAGAGCCCTGCAAAAGGCCAACACATTCCTCTCATGGTGCGTGTGCGCATGTGTGTATATCTGTATGTGTGTGTACACCGTACTGCCCAATTATTTTTTTAAACCCTTTATTTTGGTTTTAATTTTGCATTTCTTTACTTAATCTATGTACTCTTCCAGTTCCCCTGGGAGCCTATAATGAGTTGCATCATTTCCAATTCTTTTTTTAAATGGGGCAACTGATGGACACAATAGTTTTAAGTTAAATGTCTGCAAATGGGAACCATCAACACTGAATTTTAGAATTCTATGTTAATTTTCCTTTTTATTCAGCACTGTTCAGATCTTATATAAATTCAGTTTTGGGGTTCACTGCTTTATAGGAGGAAGAATTTAGAGAGGGTTCAAAAGGGAGTTGAAAAAATGATGAGATAATTGAAACATAAGACTTTTACAGAATGGTTAAGTGGACTGGATTATTCAGCCCAGAGGAGCCCCAGGGGTGACTGAGCACATGCCAGCTTTCTCCGCAGGGGCTGGCAACCAGTCCTTCTGTTTCACAAAGGGCAAATGCAGTGAGCAGAATCTGGGTAGGAAAGGGACAATTTCCCGACAGTGAAGATTATTAAGAACAAAAATGGGTGACTGAGGACAGCTGGATTGCCTCCTGATCTGACATTCTGGAAGGCCAGATATACACTGCTGAGAAGGACGGCTTAAGAATGACCCTGGTTGAACTCGGAGAGAAGGGAGTTGGAGGGAGAGTGGGAGGAAGGCAAACAGTAAATGATGCTCACTTTGTCTTCTAAGGTTGTTGGGAGAAAGCCAGGAAGAGTTTCTGACCAACAAAACTGGAATTTGAAGCCAAATACATATATACCTCTATACTAACTTCATTGGGACACTAAGAACACTTGTTCAAGGTGAAAGTCCAGTGGGTGACTGCTACAAAGGGCACTGTCTTCAAAGGGCTCTAAACTGCCTCCGTAAGATATTTATAATGCTATTATAAAGGGAAAGAAATTAACCTGCAGAGGAAAAAAAAGTAAACAAGTCCATTCCAGCGAGCGGGAAGATATACACATCCCCATAGGCATCCATTTGGCTGGCAAGATGGAAACTACTGCAGATCTGACTTGAATCCAAGAAGCAACTCATGAAGGTTCATAGTCCCTCCAAGAAGGTAATGGAAGGCCTTATGCACCACACAAGAAAAAAACTTCTGGTGTTTGGACAGATGGCCCTTTTGTTAAAGGGATTTTCACAGGCGTTTTGGGGTTCATTGTCATATCACCCTAGAGGTGTTTGTGTTTTTCCCATTTCAGAGATGGACACATTGAGTCACTGAACACATCCTGTGCCATAAAAGGGAGTGAGCCAGTGTTCATGATCATGTGTTCTGTGTATGAAGCTGAGAAATGTGTAACCTGTGTGCAATGATCAGTGACAGTTCAGATATCTTAATTATCTAACTATTTAAGAACCAGGTCTCTATCCAGCCCCAGCCTGTCACAGCATCAACTACTCTTGCCAATATTACAGCTTTAAGCAGCATTTACTCTGTTGGTGAACACAGCATGTGGTAAAATGATTTACCATCATGAATAAACACATATGCTTGCTTGGGTCCAAATCTTACAAGTGACAACCCATTTTCTGGCCCATGATGTAATGGACTAGAAACAAACTAAAAGGTACATAATTTACTATGTGCGAACAAATAACTCCCTTGTGGTAAGTGAACTTTTTGATATTAAGTGCTGCACTTAGAACTGCCAGTTACAGGTCATGCATCTTTATTCCTAGCACATGTGTATACATATACACGTATGTGCACAAACATACCCACATGCAACACACACACACACACACACACACACACTAAATATACCCCAATGGTATTTCTTTGATGCCTTGAAACATAACAGGCTAGAGCTGGTTGATAATGGATGCCTAATACCATAAGGTATCTGGATGGTAAAAAAATAAACACATTAAACAAAAGGTTAATAAAGAGATGCTACTCTAGGCGACAACAAAAAGGAGTGCCAATAGATCATTCCTGCTTTAAGAAAACAAACAAAAAGCCCACATAACTCCTATGCCTCGTAATGGCATCCGCTACCCTGCATGCTTCCCCCAATAGACAGACACGTCATTTTACTTTTAGTCTTGTTCTCATTGATGTTTACATTTTATTTTCTCATTCCCTTTCCTGAATCCCCTGCTTCTAGTTTCCAGCATGGTGTTTACAGAGACCTTTACGAGAATCAGGGAGGTTGAAGAGACCCCATTTTTTCCCTTCTCTGTCCATTCTTTTTTTCTTCCCTCTTCCCAGAGCATAGATAAGTTTACCCAGAAAATAAAAAGCTAATACAACCTTTTGCTCATCAACAAAAGTATGTCTTGTTGTAGCCAGGAATAAGTTAATAAAACAGGGAAAAGGCTTAGTGGCTTAAAAATAGGCTCCTTGGGGTTATGGAGGAACAATGTTGTTTTTTCTTCCCAGCGTGCAAGGATTTAATTAAGTGATAACAGTCACCTTGGGGTGGCTGCACAAGGCAATAATATCTAGGTGAAGAAAAATGCTGAAGAGCGTTGAGTACAGTCAATTTATCTTCAGAGAAGGCAATAAATGAACAAAGCATAGGTATTGGGCTGATTGTTTTGCAATGTTTCCATTACTGATAAGCATCAAAAAAAGGGGGACAGATTTGGTATTTTCAGTTTCTGAAATGTATTAAATACAGAGAAAGGAAATGAAAAAATTGCTGTGAGGTCACATCCTCACATTCTAATTGCAAACAGTTTGGTAATTATTCAGGCTAAACATAGAACAAGGGGATTTTCCTGTTGACACAAAGGATGGGAATGCAGCTGAGTGGTGTATTTACAAGCAAACATACACAACTTGGAAATTTGTGTTCTGCCAAAAGGAAGGAAAGAAACAGAAAGGGGTCAGGGCAGAGAGAGGCTGTACTGGTGTCGGTCAGCCTCAAAAACATCAGCCCCTTTCAGGTCAAACTTTGGGGACACTGCAAAGTTTTAGGGAGCTGTCATGAGGTATGACATGATGAGTATCCTAAAAAACAAACAACCAAAGACCAACTCCAAGACAGTGACATCATCAGCCCTGCACAAAATTAAGAAATAACGGGAAGGTTAGAATAAAATCATCGAAAACTTGATCCCACAGAAAGTGTCAACAAAATCACACAGTATTCTGTGCTCGGAGACACGGCAGAAGCAGGGTTTCAATGAAGTGTATGGGAATACTTGATAGATAAAGTCGACAGGTCACTTTTCCTTAACGTCAGGTGTGAGGTTTGGTTGGGGAGGGGGGCGTAAAAAATGAAGAAGCTTTCATTTTTCTAGGAACAAGAGTAACAGCAACACAAAACCTCCTTCGGCACTGCTCCAGTCTCTCATGGGTGGATCTCAAAGCACCCTGCAAAATTAATTAATTCTAACACTGCCCCTGCTTGAAATAAGGAAAATGAGGCTCTGAGATTAAATGCAACTTGTCTAAGACCACTCAACCTGTTCGCCTCACAGTTTTGATCCCTAATTCCCACACTCCTTGTCTGCTTAATTGCCTTCTTGGGAGACCCTCTCGCCTCCCTCTTAAGAGTTCAGGTTCATATCTCTTCAATTTCAGTGGTGATCGAAAAATCCTGCTCTCAACCCCAGCCCTCCACTCCCCCAGTTATGGTTCCAGACATTCTTCCTTCAGTGAAAAGTGGATCAGACAGGCCAGCAGGGCTGGGAACACTGTTTCCTGCTGGGTCAGCCAATGCATAGAGCAGTGTTGGGAATATGCAAGAGGAAGCCAGGGATGGTTGGCAGGGGAGCGGGGTAGGGGGTGGGGCAGGGAGGAGGAAAGGTTTCTTCCCATACACAATCTCTTTCCCCACCTTTCTCTACCCCTGACAGTCACTGTGCTTCCCGAGGTCCCCTCCCACTGTAGATTACACAAAGAATGAGAGTCAGCTAGATGATGCTGGAGAGGTTGCCTGCATAAGGAAAATAGTACACTACTCAAGACCACATATAAAAAGATAAAATGTCACAGAAATTTCTTTGTCACAGAAATTCTATCATCTTAAGTGAACTGATGACAGATTTATAAATTGCAGAATGCTGGGGTGGGTAAGGCTCAATGAGTTTTTCAAGAAAAAAATATTTCTTATAATTATTATGAGTAGTAGTGCCATATTGTCCTAGGATTGCATTACAAGAGAACGGTCTCGCCACTGATGTTTCTCAAGTTACTAAGAGAGGAAAAACAGTCTTATTTTAAATAAGCCTTCCAGTGAGTAAAGACAGTATTAAGGAGAAATGGGAATCCATCCTTCTAGGTCTCCCCAGCTTTTCCAAATACTTGTCAGTACTTTCTAATAATAAAAGTAAAAATAATTCTCATCGGTCCTATGTCAAGGTTTAGGTGACAGGTCCCTCTGTGATAGCAGAGTTTAATATGAGATGACTTGGGCTTTTCTGTTGACAGCTGTCCAAGACTGACTACTGTAAGAGCCAAACTGTTTAAGAAATTATTTACTCTTCTGTTCCAAGGAGATTTGTAAAATGCTGAATGCAGGGATGTTGGAGCTTTATTAGGTTCTAGTTGGGGCCCTTGTGGGCTACCAGCACAAAATAGCAGGGGGAAGGTGGTCTGATCCCAGCCATATGTCTCTGACCAAATGGAGATTCTGGAGATCCTTTCAATCTTACACGATTGCTTTTCTGGTGTGAGTACGTGTGTGTGTGTGTGTGTGTGTGTGTGTGTGTGTGTGTGTGTGGTGTCTTTAAGCAGCAGGTCTTTTCAGAACTTGGGGCTACAAGGCTTGCTTGGGCCATACTAGGGTCCTTAAGGAGAAACTGAATAGGATGAAGACAACCAATTAGCACCCATTGATTACATAATTACCTAAGAATTTCTTTGTTGATTGTCCAAAACAATACAGAAGACTTATTCATTCATTTCTTGGCGTTCAAATGAAAACTGGTACACACAGGTTTATGGCCCACAATGCCCTAACTTGAAATTTGGTCACAGAAGTTTCAAGCTTTGTTAATAGTCAGAAGCTATCTTAACTACCTGGTTGAGGCTGACAGACCAGCTCAAGACTCCAGCTGCTAACTCAGACTGTCAAGGCAAGCAGTGCCCTATGCACCATGAGCCCTATACCCCTGGTTTTCCATCTTCTCTGGTGGCACTTCTCAAAAGAGTATTTCCCTAGGCATGGGTGTCATCACTCTTCCTGTCTACTGCCAATGAGTACCTACTCTCTGGGTAGCAGTGGCTTCACAGTAGAGTTCTGGGGACTGAGTAGAATATTGAGGACTTAGTGAATTAACTATTCCATCTGTCTAAAATGTCCCATGTATGTGATCACAGTTGGGTGTTCTTTTATGCTTCTCTCTCTCTCTCAGCTGCACTGCTTATTGAACATCATTACTGACACCCATGATGGTTCTCCCAATGTAAGACTTTGGGTTGATGGCCTCACTGGCATAAATATAGACTTAATGTTCAAAGAGGTTTTGGTTTGAATAGAAGGAAACTGCAATTCCAACTAATGGCCATTACTCTATGAACTAGCCATGTTCTCAAACAACTGGCCAAAGTTTATGCCTGTGTTGAAACCTACATTTACCACTCTACTATTAATAATACCCCCCTAGAAGCTTTCTATTTGAGCATGCCAGAGTAAAACACTGATTTGTTTAATTTGTATCTTCAAAACGGAATTGATTGGAACATTGTAATGTGCCATAAATTAGGGCAGCTGTCATCAGTTAAATACACAAATGATTAAACAAAGAGTACCTAAATATTAAAGTAGGCAAAAATCTACTCATTTATGGATATTAAGCAAGCAGGAGAAATAAATTTCATTTATTTTAGCCATAGAAGATTAAATTTTCCTTGCAGGGGTACACACTGTCTGTGTGAGGGGGAAGATATGTACCATCATATTTACTCACTATTCCTGTCATATATATTAATTTCCAATTCATGCTCATTATGACCATGTGAAATAGTTCAAGGGCTTTCATTGTTTTTCATAATGTAGTCATACCACTGATGTATGAAAACAGCTCAGGAAAAATAGACTGGTAATTGGATAGACAGTTAGGAAAACGTACACCAATTTCTTTTTCAAATAGACGGGTAACTGAATTTTCTAGACATTGTGCAAGCAACACATACCCAATATCTTAACCAAACCTTTGGCTCTATCTTTCAGTTGGAATTCTAATCCGCTACATCATTTCATTGGCAAAGATAGAAAAAACTGGATATATATTTTATTTACTACCAAATGTTATCTTTTACCATACCTGAAAATCAAATTTTAAAAGTATAATAGCAGGAACCCCAAAAGCAAAACAAAACAAAACAAAACCCAGCACATAAAATCACAATGAAAATCAGTTTCCAATTATACAACATCCAAAGCTCGCATTATAGTCTCAGTTTTATCCCTGGCACTTAGCCTTGAATCTCCCATTAGTGCTGATGGGAGCTGCATAGCTAAAGCCCATGCATCAAGTTGAGAAAACACTCCTCAGTATTAGTTCTGACTCCAGTGTTATAACACAAATCATGATAATTTTTCTGTATCTCTGCATTTCATTGGGAAAAAATATAATCTACATTCTATACAGTTATAAATTACGCCTCTCTTCCTCCACTGTTTATGATTATTACCGTCTTCCATATAGAAAACAAAGATATTTTAAATAACATTTTAAACAAGAGTTTTTAATAATAATTGTAGTTGTGTTGAGCCTATTATTGAAGATTTTTAAAAATTACAAATAGGAATTTAAGATTATAATAATCTCAACAGAGGTGTGTCATTATATCCACTTTACATATTTATTAACCAAATCTATTTGTATCTTAAGATGTCACTATTGCCAAGGAACAAAAGCAGACAGCTGAAGGTAAATACTCGGTCTGCTTGCCTCAGGTCTAATAACAAACTCTTATTCACACTTGTGGGAGTTAGTTCAGCTGCTTTAAGAATTTGTGTAATGAGTCCAAGGTCAGGAACCTGAGGCCCCAGGTAAGAGGTTTCACTGTTCTGTGGCCAAAGAGAGCATTCCTTACCCTGACAATTGGCCTGTGAATAAAAACTCTCAGTCATGGGGGGGAACCAGCAGGGGATTGTGGGTAGATCAGTACAAAACTGTCAACAATGATAGAAAAATAACCCCAATCTCTATGCCCTAAAGAAGCAGATTTTTTTGTGAATGAAAGCACACTTATTAATCAAACTAATAATAAGTAGAAAAATTTAAGGGGATTCCAAGAACCTTTCAATAGTGGCAAACTATATTCTTTTTTTTAAATGTGAAAGAGTAATTTATCTTCATCTTAGAAAGTTTAGAGCATGCAAAGAAGCAAAAATAGGGAAATACAAATTGCCCATAATCCAGAGATAAATTACATTAATGTTCTGGTGGACATGTTAATTAATTGACAAATTCATTAAATATTTATTAAGCAACTGTTTTGCTCAACTGACCTAGGCACTAGATACTGAAAATAGTGATGAACTAGACAGATGTAGCCTGTTTTTCTATGAAACATAGAGTCTATACAGCTATAGTTTTAAAAGACATGCACCATATTATTCTACTGTACAGATTATTATAGAAGTGATTCAACCAAAAGGTTTGCCAGATTTGCATCTGCTCTGTGCCTAGAACAGCAGTCACACTGAAATGTCCTTTTCATTGCTTGTGGACTCTAAACTTTATACTAGTCTTTAGTCAAATAAATTTTGAGCCCTTCTATAAAGGCATTATCCCTAAGGACACTGTGCTATCAGGATAGTGAAAGGAGAGATTTCAAAATTTCAAAACTGACATCCCCATCCAGATTTCTTTCTTTCTTTTTTTTTTTTTTAATTTTTTTTTAATTTTATTTATTTATGATAGGCACACAGTGAGAGAGAGAGAAGCAGAGACATAGGCAGAGGGAGAAGCAGGCTCCATGCACCGGGAGCCCGACGTGGGATTCGATCCCGGGTCTCCAGGATCGCGCCCCGGGCCAAAGGCAGGCGCCAAACCGCTGCGCCACCCAGGGATCCCCCCATCCAGATTTCTTGTAATAAATGTGTAAGTGCTAATTTTCATGATAATACATATATACACACTTATACTTTCCATTATAATATTTGAGTAAATACTATACTTGGCTTTGCCTATTCTACCAAAAAGGCTTACATGGTATCTCTCTATAAAGACAGACCATATGGGAAGAATGTTTTGCTCTATTTTAGTTTTTTTCTTTTTAAATCTTTGAATCCTCTGAGAATAATAGCCAGTTCTATTACTACTATTCCTTGCTAATATGTTCATCTTACAAGCATTCTGTCCCATGGCTCTGAAAAAGTCACAGTACCTGTTCTGGAAAGAAGACTTCTCTAAAGCAAAGGTAGCCACTACCTTTGGGCAGGATCCCTTGCCCTGCCACACCCATAAGAGCCTCTGCTTGGAGTATGTTAGGGAGTTCACATTCGGGCACTCACAACATCTTTACAGAGAACACACTATGTGGTCATGGTGGAAATCCTAGACAACTTCTATTTATTTTTGTTTTGTTTTGTTTTGTTTTGTTTTCAGAAAGAAAGAAAAATGGCCCAGGTTCCTAGGAAAGAAGAAATGAAATCACCACATGGAGGTTTACAAATAAGGAATTTACAGAAGATTCCTACTATGCGTATACAGGGGGCAACAGACACATTCTCATTACATACTATTGTGAACTTGTTACCCGAAAAAAGACAGGTAAGTTGTAGCTTGGAAATACTTGTCTACTCGAAACTGTATTCTAGTCACACTCCTGACTTCTTCGTATGTTTCTACAGTACCCAACTCCTAGTGATTGTGTTATTGAAGGGATTTGGCCAGAAAAGCCTGACTCTTCCAATATAAAGAAATATATTGTTTATCATTTTCACTATGGGCTCCAGGACAGTATACAAATTGGGCCCATTCTGTTAACTGTTTCTTTAGTGGTCACTTTGGCTGAGGCTTCCAGCAGGCCATGATTCAGATACAGAAAAAGCACTGACATAAGCTGTATTTTCAATTGCTCTGTAAAACGGTAAGTGCCACACACATCAGAAATTTGCAAGTATTCTTATTAATTGGGCTACACTGACCAATAATAGTTAAGAGGCAGGCCATAAATCCCCCCTTAGGTTTTATATTAGATTATGACATTAAGTAAAATGTAATAAACAAAGGTTCTTATCATGATATCTAGCTGACTAAACAAAATGGCAAATAGATTTGGTAATCTTTTTAAGGAAACTAGTATTATTGTTTGAAAGAATAATACATACTCTTATTTGGGGCAGAATATCATGCAAAATTTATTTAAGAAGAAAGAGTCTCTTTAATTCATTCATAAGTATTGGTTTCAAAAAATACTGCATGAACTCCTACTGAAGGTCAAAGCAAAATTATTTAAGAATGTGAACCAGTGTTTTGCATTCTTGTTAAACTTTAATCAGAGATGGTAGAACTTCAGATTTATGTAAATATACATACATACACACATGTTATATATATATATGTAAACGTCTATAACTTGCTTTTGAATCCAACAACACATCTTGAATATCTTGGCATGTCAGCACATACAGGTTTATCACGTTTTTTTCTAAGTATTATAATATACCTTAATGCATTTAGCTATTTCCCTAGTTGAAGGAAGTTTCAAAATTTGGGGCAATTACAAATAATACACCAATAGAATCTGTTTAACTTTTCTGTAATGTAGAATTTTTAAAAATGGAATTACTTGACCAATCCTATGAGATGTTGCCAAATTGTCTTTTTCCCCTCAAATTATTTACAAGAAGGTGGTAGAACCATGCAGTTTCATCAATAGTAAATGAGAGTTACTTTTCTCACATTCTCACCAATATTTGATATCATCAGTCTTTTCAATATTGGTCAATATTAGCAAAAACTTTCAGTCATCTTCCATATCGATTGATCATCTATATTTATTTGGTGATGTTCTCATTCATATCCTTTAACTATGTTCTAATGGGATGTTGATCTTCATGAATTGTTGGATCTCTTCATGTAGTTTGAATATTGATCCTTTGTTTTATGTGTTATGTGTGTTTTCTATCAGCCTACAATTTGTCTTTTTACTTTTTTGTGGTATCTTTCATTGTATGTAATTTAGATTACTTAAGTAATCACCTCTGTCAGTCTTTTATGACTCCTGGGTTTCTTTCCTTAGGAAGCCCTTCTCCACTGTGACAAAATACAATTTTTTTTTATAGTTTTTCCAGTACTTACAATTATCTTCATCATGATTAGTTGTTTAACTCTGAAATTAAAGAATTAAGGAATGCTGTTGACTGCATTTCTGAGGTTCTACATGAAAACATGTCCTTTGTACAACTGAATATCTTTTTTTAAAAAAAGATTTTATTTATTTATTCACACAAGACACAGAGAGAGAAAGAGAGAGGCAGAGACATAGGCAGAGGGAGGAGAAGCAAGCTCCATGCAGGGAGCCGATGTGGGACTCGATTCCAGGACACTGGGATCATGCCCTGAGCTGAAGGCAGATGCTCAACCACTGATGTCCCTGTACAACAGAATTTCTTAAATAACTCGATATCATTTTTAAAGTTGATTTTAAAGCATAAGCATGATTCTCTAGGACTACGAAGCAAGAAAATGTGGGAGTCAGCTTAGACCAGGAAAGGCTATTTCTTCTTCTCCTAATGCAGAATGATCAGATCTTAGTTTACTACTCTGTTTTTAGGAAGGAAGGTTTTGATATACTGCGGCAACATAATTTTTCAAAGAGAAGTGAGAGAATAATACCTACTTTTATATATTATTCTCAGAACTGTCAGTAGTAGGGACTAAAGGCTCATATGCAATTATTTCATTTATTTTAGATTTCTGCTTACTAAGCAGTTGAACAGAAAGAGATTTTCTAGAGTCAGAGAGGCCTGGGTTCAAATCCTGGGTTCAGGCACTTTATTTTCTCTGAATTTCAGATTTTGTTTTTTGTTTTTGTTTTTCGTCTTCGTATCCTCCTCCTCCTCCTCCTCCTCCTCCTCCTCCTCCTCCTCCTCCTCCTCCTCCCCTCGCCTCCCCTCCCCTCTCCTCTCTTCTCCTCTCCTCTCCTCTCCTCTCTCCTCCTCCTCCTCCTCCTCCTCCTCCTTCTTCTTCTTCTTCTTTTTGTAGGACAGAGCTAATACTTATTGTCACAGGATTAAGTGAAGTGACAGAGGCAAATTGCCCAGCACAGTCAGCCACAGTGCAAGATATATGCTCCATCTCCTGTCCACCAATGCTCCCCAAACTCGTATCCCAGCAGCTCAGAGATAAATGGATCAGAGGCTACACATTTTTCTAGAAGGCAAAGAATGCTCAACCTGGAGTTAAGAGTAAAGTTTGGCTACAGCTGGCCACAGGCTAGGAAGAGGCTAAAGAAAGAAGAAATTGGGACTGGCCCAGAGGTTTTCTTTAAAAAAGAACCAGACACTTTAAAAAGATCAAAAGATTGGAAGTTCAGTAATGGAGTGGGCTTACTTTACTGTGATTTTCTTTTTTATTTGTCCTTTAATCCTGGAGTTTTGGTCTTAAGGAGCTGAATTTTACTCATGATTGGTATTGGCCAATACACAAATTCCCAACAATCCCAAGTGCTGACAAAGATGAAGAGCAATGCTATTAGTGGAAATACAAAGTGGTATAGCCACTTTGGGAAACAGTTTGACAGTTTCTTAGAAAGTTAGACTCACATTTACCTTATGATTCCAAAATCCTACTCCTAGGTATTCACCCTAGAGAAATGAAAACCTACATTCACACAAAAGTGTGTGCATAGATGTTCATAGCAATTCTATTCACCACTGCCAAAAAATGGCATCAAGCCAAATGCCCTTCAGTAGGTGGTATTGGCCACCCAGGAATGCCTGGGTGGCCCAGTGGTTGGGCATCTGCCTTCAGTTCAGGTTGTAGTCCTGGGGTCGAGTCCATATCGGGCTCCCCGCAGGAAGACTGCTTCTCCCTCTGCCTATGTCTGCCTTTCTCTATGTGTCATGAATAAATAAATAAAATCTTAAGAAAAATGGATACATGGATAAACAAACCATTGTACAGCTGTCCAGTGGAATAGTACTTAGCAATGAACGCAATGGATTACTGATATGAATATTAAGCGCATTCTGGTGAAAGAAGCAAATCTCAAAAGGCTACAGACTGTATGAGACTCCATTTATATAACATTCTCCTAAAGACAGAAACACAGTGAAGGTGAACAAATCAGCGGTTGCCACGGTTTGGAGGAAGAGGAGGGTGTGACACAAAGGGATGGTAAGGAAAAACCCAGGAGTTTTTTGGGGTGATGGTACTTTTCTGTATCCAGATTGTGGTGGTGGTTACATGAATTTCAACATGTGCGAAAATGTGTAAAACACATACAAGAGGATTCAGTTTCGCCATGTTGATTTTAAAAATAATTTTTTAAAGAGAGTGAAAACACAACCTATTTAAGACTCATACTTCTTTTGATGGGATGGGATGAGTTCCACTACATACAGAATGGCCTTAGACCAGCACCTTCATACTTCCAACTAAAAGGTAGTCTTTCTCAAGTGCCTTCACATGTGTGAAAGAATAACAAAACACAGAAACAAAAAGAACTCTCTTCTGTTTGTGCTTTTCTGGAGCCAGTTTTAATCATCTGTGAGTTAACATCACGGTTTTTCTATGCAGAGAATTTTCCCTGTGTTTCCCAAGCATTCTGCAAGTAAACCACATACAGTCCCTCACCCTACTCTGATCTCTGCCTTATTCTTGGGAGCTACTGAACATCAGATCACCAGTAGCTAGCTGGTGGCCAGAGCCTTTGCTCTTGTAGCAACAGCTCAGTTACTACTATGATATAACCTTTCCTTCCCCTTTACTCCCATTCCCTATTTTTTTGGAACAAGTTGTCTTTAACCCTTGGACCCAATTTGAAGGCAATGGAAATAATTAAGACTGACATTTCTAGGGTTAAACGTCAAGTAGGAGAAAGAGCTGAAGAAGGAAATTCCCCAGCTTCTTAGTAATGAAAAGCTGAGGGTATACCTTCTGTGGCTGTCTGTGAGATGCTTTCACATCCATGTGTCAAGGGTTTTTCAAACTGACAACTTGCAAATTTGAAATACAAAAATGCCCAAAGCGATATTTTAGTGGCTCAGGGAAACTCTTGTATGGGAAAAAGAATTCTAAAGTGAAACGTCTCTTGAAATCACACAGGGCCTGACCACGATACTCTAATTATGCTAATTGCTTCAATGCCCTTGCTTTATTTATGCTGAGCAGCTAAGATAAATAAAGGAAAATTGCTTTGGATCTAACTGTATTCATATCAGAATGCAAACTAGCCTGTGTTTGTTATGTGATTGCTGATCTGTTTACACTAAATTCTGCAGGTAATTGCAGTTTTGATTGCACATTTATTTCTAGCTGCACAGGTCCCAGGACTAGGTCTGTCTGTTTTTATAATTAAACCGTTTTGTAATATCTAAACTCACTAAAGAGCAAAATGATGCTTTAAGAATTTACATATTTTATGCATTAAATATAATACTTTGGTGAGCGGTGACAAAAAGGAAAAAAAGTATGTTTACCACCAAAAAAATTGGACAGCATGTTCTGGATTTGAAGAAATTTGAGACATCTGTTCCAAGGCCTGTTCACCGAATGGGACAGATGCCTGGCGCATCCCTGTAATCTGTTCTTCAACACATAGTTTTTGAACTTTCAGTTGCAACTTTCGTATTAGTAAAATATGTTAAGAGAACATGCTGCCACTTGGTGATTCCTAAGACAATGGAACAGTATTTTATGCCCAATGTAGTCATTGTGTTCTCCGTCCCTTGCCCGAGAGCAGAAACTTTATAGAGCTGACTTTGTCATTGTTTTCTGTTTTAGACCAGTCTGCTGGGGATGTTCACTATGGTCACTGGTCTTAGCTAAAAATCAGTTTTGATTACAGTTTCCTTTGGATTTTACCCACAGTTAACACACACTTAGGGGAAAAAAGGCAAAATACACATATATAGAAAAGCAAATGCAAGTCTTTCTCCTCTTTTGGAGCCCCATTACTTTAACATCACAAAGGAAAAGGAAGTGATAATGTCACCACTACAAATGTAGGATGGTGTCACCTTTGCATTGTTTCTTCATCCATCATCAAATTCTGAAATCGTCATTTAGCCTGCCCTACTTAATGGAAAAGTTAATATCAGTCTATAAAGACTAGCCTGCAAAGCTTCTTAACCTAGATTCTGCTCATGAAATATCTCCTATTATGAGCTTATTTTGTCTAAAATACCCCTGAGGCATGTTCTCAATAAATATAGAGTCCTAGCACCCTGAAGGAATCTCTGGCTTTCTTCCTTTCAAGATAAAGGAAGTTAGGGAAGTGGTAAGACACTCAAAGCACCTAGGGTTAGCTAAGCTACCATGAAGAAACTCTAATTTTCTTAACCCCAGCAGATGATTCTCATGATACCATAGTGTTGGAGACGTGGCCATTAAAAGATCTCCAGAGCCTTCCATTACTTAAAAAGTACATTAAACTCCGATATAAAAGTGTTCATATTTTACTTTGTGTCGCTGTACTGGTCTAGGTGGAAGTGTGAGGCAGCAGTGGGCACAACAAGAGATCTAAAGTCAGACAGCTCTGCGTTTGAATGTAGGATGCCGCGTGTCAGCTATGCGACCTTGGAAAAGCTAAAAGTGCTCACGTTCTTTAGCACCCTTACAAGGCTGCTGTGAGAAGGAAAATGATACAACATGTGACCACTATTCAGTAAGGCACATGGCACTCAGTAATTACCAGTTGGTGTTGTTGTTGCTACATTAGAAGTTTAAAACCCTGACCAGTGCTCTAGGGATACCAATCACCACATGCGATCTGTGGTGGGTGTTTGTTAAACCGTTACAGGACACACGGACGTTGTAACCTACCATCTCCCTTGCTGGTCCACTAAGCAAATGCAACTTTCCCACAGCCTCATCCAGCGGCCACTGGGAAGAGGCTTGGATCAGAGGCATATTTGCTGACAGAAGCATGAAAGATTTCTCAGAGGCCTTACTTTGAAAAAGAAGTTTGGTCTACTGGGCATCCTCCAGATTTGCAGACACATTAGGTCTACTCCCTTCTCTCTGTCAAGTCCTTACTTGATCATAGCCTCTTGTTGCATTTGTCAACCTCTGCATAATGATTTATTAATGTTCCTACATTTCCCACTAGACTGAGAGTGACCTTAAGGCAGGGGTGGAGTCTTATTCTTCTTTTCATCCCTACAGCATAGCATCTCACATTCCCTTGAAGGTAAAAAAAAAATATTGAAGACAACTTGGGGGCTAAAAAAAAGAGAGGCATTGTTTATTAATAAAAAGGTGTAGTAGAATTTAGAGCCAGGATGTTAGCTTTCTTTTATTGAGGAAAAGATGAAGATCTCTGGATTCCTTGTAGTTCCTATTGAAAGAACCACAGCCCCCATTTTTTTGCCACCCTCTGGCAGGCAGATCAGGACCTGTGATCTGAAAGTGCCTTAAGACCCAGCATTGTTCAAAGGGAAGTGCTATACACTTGTCTAGCTAAAACTACAATCCCCACATTCCAAAGCCAAGTTCTCCTTGGTCTTCTCTAGCTACCTCTTGGAAACCAGTTAATAAATTAATAGGAAAGCAGAATTCTGTGAATCCATCCTCTCCATGTCATACATAAATCCTGATTTTCACATGAGATGTGACCACGCATTTATTATCTCAAAGCACTTATTCAAATTTTTCCAGTTTTTAGTGCCTCACAGCAAGTGTGTGTGTGTACATATAAACTCATGTGCAGAAAGAAATGGTCCTTTCTCCCGAGGCAATCACAAGTCTGAGTAAAATGACCACTTTTTTGAGAGAAAGAGATAACGTCTTGACTTATCTTGGTATAGGGATCCATCAGAGCTAGGGCATCGACACGCAAATCCTAGGGTGGCACTGGGCAGCAATTTCTTCCTCTGATACTAAGTCTGGATATGAGCTCTCACTTTGATGGATTTGACAAGGTAGGTGGTTGCAGGTTACAGGCACAGCTAGAAAGGGAGTCAGATTCCACACCTTGCCCACCGGGGGAGTACCTGGAATACAGGTACTACCAAATGAAAGGACTCATGCCCTAAGTATTTGCCTTAGTTGCTAGCAGGGATGGGAGTAAAGAGGAGCAAAGTCATGAGTGGGAAGAGGGAATGCTAACAGCTGGAAGCCTGGAGGTAGGTCAGGGAGCTTCCTCCTTATCTACACATATAATCAGAAAGGCATTGCTAAATTGATCCTGAGTATTAAAGTCATGGGGCCTCATCTGAAGGAAAACTATGGGATCTACTCCCTTTTTTTTGCAATAGGGGCTCAACACTCACCAGATGAATGGAAGGCATAGAAGGACCTCACTTTCACTACAAAAATGAATGTACATTAGTTGATGTCAAATGGATAACTTCATCAGCACAATGAGGACTGAAAGGCTAGGGAGCCCAGTGAGATTTTCAGAGTCTGGCCTTCATGATATGCTGCCTTGGTTACCTTTCTTCATCCTGAATTGTGCCTCACTCTGCCAAGATGAAATTCTGACCTGTATCCCTAGGTGAGAGGTACTAAATTACTGAGCCTCTGAAATGAAGTTATTTCCTACACTGCATTTGCAGGATGCCTTAATATATAGTCACTAAACTACTAGTTTGATTTTTTTCCCCCTGATCTCATTGCTACCTCTCCATATATTGAACCCCAGGAGAACCCTATTCACCGATCCCCCATGACTAACAAGCTGTTTAATTCACCAATGATTTCCTTCATTATTTCACAGGATCAGCCTAGAAGAGCTATAGAAGCCATATGAGTACACATATTAAAACATCTTTTACACAGGCAACACTATACTGTAGTTATAGCCATGTTCTATTTCAATTACATTGAAAAATTTGCCCAATAAGTTGGTTTTCCCTTAAAAGAAAAAAAGGGTTGCAGAATCTGTGTAACATAAATGATCCTTTATGGGAGAATGGAAAGAGGAAAATTTCATAGGGTTCTCTTTTTAATTATATAAATAACTTCAGTATATTGCGAGTTTCTCTATTGCTAATTCCTGCCCCCAGACCGTTAGTACTTTCAAATCCAGTTTAAGTACAAGTGAAAGGAAATCATTTACACCTAATTTACACCCAACTCAAGAGTGAGGAAACACATTCCAGATACCCCAGTTGGGTATTAAGTCTGGAGTACCGGTGCGGAAATGACGAGTATTCATAATTCAGATTATGAAAATTATGTCAAACCGTTTGTCATTCATTGATAATTATTTCAATCCTTTGTACTCTCTTCAGATTTTTCTCTTTTTTTCATTTCACCTTGCTCTTTTTCTCTTTCTTTTATTTTTTCCAACTTGCCTGTCTCTCCATTTCATCTTTGTCTCCTCTCATTTCTTTTCGTCATGGTTTATTTCCCCATTTATTCTTTTATAATCTCTCATTTCCCCCCTCTCACTATTAGTTATCTTGGTCTGGTAGATGAAAATGAAACAAAACAAACAGATGGCTCTAGACTCCTAAATCTTACTCCCACTTCCAAAGTTATCTTAAAAACTTAGGTATATGTATGTGTTAATGGTCAATAATTTAGTTAAAAGTTTTTAGAGGAAAACCTCCCCTCCGTTAGTTGGCTTCACATGTCCTGTAATTTGAAGACATTGTAAAGCTTCTCCCTTCTGAAGATGGATAGCTGCCTGTCCCTAGACTTAGGAGAGTCACAAAAGTGACAGGGTCAATTCTTCTTGGGATAACTCAGTGACACAGCATACAGAATAAAATTCACAGAAAGAAATGAATTGAAGCTTCACTTTCTCTCTAGAGCCTCGCACTGTACTCTGACACTCCAGAAGATAGGAACTAAATTGAAACAAACTAAACTTTTACCTTCTGGTTGCAGAGGTATATAACTAAGAATTTTTAATTTGTCTTAAAAACTCCTCCTTACCTAAAATAAAATTAATTCTCAAGATATGAGAATAGAATAAGGTCCATCCAACTGTAACTAAATAAGGCCCATCCAAATGTATATGGTATGGTGATTCTGTGGACTTGATTATGATTACTCCATATAATATTGTACTTGCTTAGTTTGTATTCTTTGTTTTTTTAAAGATTTAATTTATCTATTTGAGATAGAGAGATAGAATGAGCAGTGGGGAGGAGTAAAGGGAGAGAGGGAGAGAGAGAGAGAGAGAGAGAGAGAGAGAGAGAAGCAGATTCCCTGCTGAGCAGGAAGCCCGATGTTGATATTGGGCTCAATCCCAGGACCTGGAGATCATGACTTAAACCAAAGGTGGATGTTGAACCAACTGAGCCACTCAGGCACCCCCTTGCTTAACTGTTTCCCACACTAAGTTGCAAAATTAGAAAACATCCATGTTTTCAACTCCTGATTACATCATCTTTGAGAGTCTGATGATCCTTTAAAAAAGATGACTGAATGACTCAAACTTTAATATTAGCACAAAATTAGGATATTGATCCCACCCTCAGAACTTTTCTCCTATATTATGAATATTATATCTAGTACAAAAACAGTTACTATGCTTTTTTATGAGTAGTCAGCCATCCAATACTCAGATAATGTTATGAGTTGAACTGTATCCTCCTCAAATTCATATATTGAAGTCCCAACACTATTACTTTGAAACTGACTTTATTCAAAAATAGGATTGTTGTATGTGATCAAGTTAAGATGAAGTTATTGGTTAGGCCATAATCCAATATGACCAGTATCCCTATAAAAAGGAGAAATGTAGACACAGACACACACACATACAGGAAGAATGCCATGTGAACATGAAGTCAGAGAATGTGGTGATGCATCCACAAACAAAAGAACACTAATGATCACTGCAAACCACCAGAAACTAGGAGAGGCTTAGAACAGACACTCTCTCACATCCCTCAGAAGGCTCTAAACCCTCACAAAACCTTGATCTCAGACTTCTAGCCTCTGAACTTAGACAGTACATTTCTGTCATTTAAGCCTTCCAGTTTGTAGTACTTTTTTTTTTTTTTTAAGAAACAGAGAGAAGGAGCGAAAATCCCCAGCAGGCTCCATGCCCAGTGCAGAGCCCAATATGAGGCTTCATCATACAATCTTGAAATCATGACCTGAACTAAAATCAAGAGATGGACGTCCAACTGACTGAGCCACCCAGGTGATACCAGTTTGTAGTACTTTTTAAAGGCAGCCCTACCGAACTAATATAGATTTCATATTCCTCATAAAGGATGAATGATGATACATCAGGGAAGAACCATGAGCTTTGGGGCCATGCGGCTGGGTTTGAAGCTAGATTCTGCTTATTATAGATTAAATGGGTCAAGTAATTTTTTGCATGTCAATTTCTTTTTCTGTAAAATAGAGAGAGATATTGGTATGTACTTTATTAGGTTGTTATGAATATTAATATCTAGCCAATTCTGGAGTGCCTACTATATATATGTGTATGTGTGTGTGTGTGTGGAATAGGGTGGTGAACAAAACAGATCTTGTTCCTGCCCTCATGAAGTTCAGAGTTTAGTAGGAGGGGACAGAAAAAACAGTTACACAAATACATATGCATTAACACTTAAGTGTTATGAAGGAAAGGAATAGGGTGTAACTGTAGGGTTTTAAGGGGCGTTGGAGAGGACAGTGCCTTCATGGTCAGACAGAGCCTTTCTGAGAAAGTGACATTTAAGCTGAGACCTCATTGATAAGAAGGTGCAAAACATGAGGTGATGAACTTCATCAAATTCCCAGGATTCTACCCGAATCAGAGTAGGTATTTGACTAAACACAGTTACAATTGTTATTGGCCACTATATGTCTCATACTAGAATCTCTTGTGTGAGGACATAAGAGCATCCATTCGCCTGGCATTCAAGGTCCTCCAGGACCTTTCTTTCTATCCTATTTCTCTTGTCCACCGTGTAGGTCTGTTCTGGCTCTGGCCCTACAAGGTGGGCCCATCTTGAATCAAAGGCAGGCACTGATCTTTCTTCTTCTACAGCAAGAATTTAGTTCCTTGGTCTCCCTGTGGCCAGGGTCTTTTTATAATATCCAAGGTTTCCTCTATCCCTCCAAGAATATGACACCAGATCCAAATTCAATTACTACTCTCTGTACCTCCAAGATTTTTAATCCCCATGCCTTGAGCCCTGCCATCTTCTCTTTCAACCCTCATCATATATCATCCCCACACCAGTCTATCCAGATCCATTCAGGGAGTACTTCTGATCTTGAATAGGACTCTTCTCCCTCTGCTGGGTCACTAAGACACTGGATCTATACCATAAAAGTACTTCAGCCGGCCTCGACTTACTGTATTTGTCTGATCTCTCCTACTGGATTATAAAGAACTCTGAAGACAGAGTCTTTGTCTAACTATCTCGAGGGCTGAAAGGAATGTGGGGTGGTTCATAACATGGCTAGAGCTTAACTGCCACTTGGTTCATGGACATTCTAAGAAGGTAGCAGAGTTAAGAAAGACATACCAGACAAAAATGTAAAGATGAGTCTTACAAATTTCTCCATCACATACAGATATAAAACATTCAGATAAGAAATAAGAAAGGAGCACGTGCCAATTAACATCTTTCATTTCTCCCACAGAACAAACACTTCATTCACTGTTTATTTCAGCCAACGCAAAACATGCATGTGGCAAAATTATTTTCCTTCACTTTCTTAACATACATAGTGGTGATGGATATAAGTAAAGGATAGAATGGGATACATACAGTAAAAATAGCTCATGTTCTGTTTTCATTCAGTTTTGCTATAAAAGACAATTAATGTACATTCTAAAATGTGCTCTTCTGGGCCTGAATGTCTTTGTCTGGAAAATGGGGGTACTATTTCCTACCTTGATCTTTTTTCCAAGAGCATAAGATGAATTTGTTATGCCCTCCTCAGTGGATAGCGAGAGTTAAGAGTAGAGGTGTTTTTATTATCTTGCTATAATAAAGAGAAGGTTGTATCAAACTATTCCTGCTATGCCGCTACAGTTATTCGGAGAGGAACATTTCTCACCCACAGGGATGCAACTACATGACTGCATCAAATTGAAGGTGAACCCTGCAAGGTGGCTAAGGCACTTCAAATAACATAGGCCATCAGGAGAAGACATTTTTTTTTAAGACAAGAAAAAAGGATTCTGATCCAGTATTTATAATTACATTTACTGGTTATCTGAAATATGATATTTCATCCCCTGAAATGATTTCACATGTCACATCAATTTCTAAAGAAAGTCTCCTCTCAATAATTTTGTCTGCCCATACATTTATGGATTTTTACCACAAGGCTATGTCAAATACGAGCACTTAATTCAGAGCAAACACTATGTGCGTGTGTGTTTTTAAAGGCTTCTAAACCATATTAAATTTTCATTCATATAGGTACACAGAGACACATATTAAATAAACCCTCTACAAGAAGAACCCGGCTAGCAATGCAGCAAGAGATTTCCAAAGGGCCGAATTTATTACAAATTAATCAAATAGGTAAGATGGATCATAATGGATATTCCAGCCAATGTAAACCGAGAGAGAGAAAAAAAGCACCAGCAGCAAGTCAAGAGCCAAATGTTTCTGTTTTGATTTATTTAGCATTTCCGAGATGTTTCTTCTATGGGGAACAATATGCAAGGCATTGGAAATTCAGAAGGCACATCTTTTGTGTACCATAAAAATGTGCTGCTAACCTACAATACCCTTATAGAAATACAATTCAATAAGAAACTCAGTTGGGAAGATGTCTCAATAGAACAACATGAAAAAAATGGTCAATACCAGAATGATTTACTTTACTTTTACAAGGGATTTTGATGCCACGAATAGAAATGCCTTTGGAACTTATAAAATCCAGATAAACAGAGAGCCACAGTTTTAATTCTTACACAACTCTAATGTGCCTTTTTTTTTTAAAGCAGATCATCTCTCTAAATCGTCACTTCTATCAGCCTATCGCCCGAGCAGTGTTAGAGCACTCAGCCCTGAGGGCAAAGATAAGTCTTCACCATTGTCACATGCAGCACACACATATTCAGACATATCATGCTGAATGGGAATACAGTACTTTGTAGAAGCAGAACTGATTCCTGCAGAATATCCTGAGATACTTATCAAGCTGTTAAAGGAGACATCAGTCTTTTGTCTGTATTGCCCTTGACACATCCTCAAGGAAAGTATCTGGAAATTCTTTGTCTTCTGAAGAACCCTCGGACCTCTTAGGTCTAATGTAGGTTAAGTGCTCCACAGATCTCCCTAGAATAGAAAAGCACCTTGGAAATGATAGTCTGGCTCACTAGATACACATATAATCCAAGTGCTAATTCTGAAGATCCTGTTATTTGAAGAGGTGGCAGCAAACTGCCGAAGCTTTAGACAAAATTGGCCTTGGATGGGGAAAAAAGCTGGAATTCTACCCTAAAATTTATCAGAGACAACAACCTCTAAAAACCCAACAAGGGTAAAACATATAAAGGTGAATTACCACATCATCATCCAATTATCATGGCTTGTTCTGTCAAGGGTAAATGACTATCTCGCGGCATTCGGTGTTGGCTTACTGATTGGTGTGTGCAGTACCCAGAGGCCCCCGCCTTGCCCCCCAACTCAGGAGGTGTGTGGACCATTTCATTATACCCTGGCGGCTGTATGTGCATCTCCCTGCCCATTCTGGAGGCATCAAGTGAAAACGGATACATTATTGGAGATTACTGGGCATTGCCGAAAAAAGAATTGTGCTATCCGCACCCCCCAACACCAAAAACACCATGTTTAACTGTTGTCATAATTGAAACTCGATTCAATTCACAAACTTGAAATGGCACTTATCACTTCCTCATCTTTCCTGCCCGTTTCATTCTCCACGAAGTCATCTGATAGAACTTTACACAAATCTCTTGCGGATAAACATTTCCAGTTTCACTTTTTTTCTTCCCACAGATAAATCACAGTAAATGCGGAATTCTTTTTACTTCATCACAGATTTAAAGAAACAAAACAAACCTCCCTCAGCAGATTAAACAAAACAACCAAACTCAGACAGCAAAGAGGCACGCACAGCATCTGAGATTAATGGACCCACATTTCATCTCAAAGTGCTTTCTTGGCATAAACAATACATAAGGGTCACCTTATACACCACTGAAGTGTAGCCCCCTCTGAGGCACGGAAACTATATAACAAAAGAAGCACTCAGTCATTCTTGAGGGCAAGGGAAGGCAACCTTTTTACCATCCTGGTAGCTTGGAGTTTCAACCCTGATCCAATCTCCCACACTCCTTCGACAGGTTGAAGATAGAACAAAACAACTAGACTGGAGCCCCTCTCTGGGTTCGGCGGATTGATCCGACCAACTAATTTAACCAGAAGTAGCAGAAAGATGCTGGAAGGAGAGACAAGGCCATTGGTGAGTCCTCAGAGCTGACTGGGGCACCCCCACTTTTCTCCTTCCCAATTAGTCTGGATACAACTGAGGTACAGTGAAAGCCTGTACTGGTGGAAAGACTGGCCCCTAACTTAGACACAACTATCCCAAGAAAGCAACTGTTGAGCTTGGTGGAGCCACTTTGGGTCACTGCAGAGGGGAATATGAGCATGATTTAGACTCTGACACAAGTGTGGGTGTTATTTCAAAATGTACAGTCGGCCAAAGGGAGTGACTTGAAGAACACAGATGTATATTGTATCCATGAGGAAGATATGCTATGGGAACATCCCTAAGTTATCATTTTCTAGGTACTGAGGTTTCAAGTACCTTGCATCTCACTTTATCCACCAACAACCTTACAATGCCTGTATTTGTACTCTTATTTCCGTTTTACACATGAGCACAATGGGGTTTGGAGAATTCAGTGTCCTGTGTTACATCACCAGTGGGTGGGAGAGCCTGAATTAGAACCATATGGTTCTGACCTCAAATTCCATGCCAGCTCCATTCCACCATTCAACCCTGTGGGTGAAGTCTGGGGCAGCTGGCAGGACTTGGATTGCTTCCTGGACCTCTGGAAGGTAGGCTGCAGATGGCTGTGAGGGAAATGAGCACATAAGCATGGCAGAGACCCAGGAGAGTGATGAGGGTTGCTGAAGGAAGCTGGGGAACAAGAGAAGAAAAAGTAGAAACAAAGCTCAGAGAAGGCCTGAGAGTTCCAGGATGGCAGGCTGGGGCAGTGAGGCCAAGAAGGATCCAAAGGGACATGAGCACAAAAGGAAAGTAAAACCAAAGTATGTCAAATCTGTTGGGATGAGGCTGGTTAAAGACTTGACTGGAGTCATGAGGGAGATGCAGGAGTTAGCTAGAGAGGTGAAGAAGCTGCACCAAGGAGCAGTGATTCCAGGTTGAGGGAATTTAATTTTTAGCAAAGACATGATGACACAGAACAAAATCCTTGATATCTGTGTATACCCCGTGGGTGTGAGTGGAAAGGGTAAAAGGATGTAGCGTAGAGTGAGGATGCCCTGTGAGTATCTCAAAGCTCTCTTGCCTTCCAGTGTCAGACTTGGAGTGTTGGCTTGAACTCAAATGGCTGAGCCGATGAGGGCTCAGTAGGTCAGGCCTGAGAGTCACCTTGATGCACGCTTACACAAGCACCCCCGTCCTAATATCAAATTCAATTATTCACCCTGAAATTGAAAATCCTTCTTACCCTTCCCATCAACTAATGTACTGAATCCTGTTCCCCTGTGATTTATCTTCCCTCTGGCCGTTTACCCCCAGGGCCTCTGCATCCATTTATGAACAACCCAGTGGAAAACCTCCCAGTACAACGAGGCTGTTCAGCTGCCCACACTGCCTGCATCCTCTCAGCATGTGTACACTGAATATACTGTGAACTTAATTGGGACTTGATATGTGATTTTGTGAAAGCATTCTTCAGCCATTTCATTTATTACTCTCCAAGTGAGTGATAGCATCTTTGCCATCAGTCAGGAGTTGTTTCATCTGGTTTCACTTTATGGTCTCTGGCACATGGTGGATGTTCTACAGCTGCCTGAGGCTGGGAGGAGGGCATTGAACTGGCTTGGGGGTTAGTGTGCTGGGGAGGGCCGAGGGTTGGGAATTAGATATGTTCCATACATTACACATTTACTGAGGACCTATTGTGTGCTCAATGCTGCACTATGTGCTGGGAATGGGAAGGTCAATGAAAAACAGCATCTCTGTATAACATTAACAGGTGCTCACAGTAAGGCCTGGCGGTGGGCACTAGATGGAACAATGCGTAAAGAGATCATGGTGATATGGTGTGGTAAACATGGAAAGGAGCCTAAGCCCTTGGTGCCATAGGGCATGATAGAAGTGCAAAGAAGGGATGATGAGCTAATAGGGCAGGATCCAAAAGCTGTCAGGGAACTTTTACTAAATGAAATAATAGGTCTGAATTAAACCTTGAAGGAAAAGCTTTATAGGTAAAGAAAAAGGGGGGTGAGGGAAGGGCATCCCTGGAAGATAAAACAATCTGAGCCAAGGACCAGAAACATGAAATAGCGAGATATCCATGGGAAACTCTGCCCACAGCTCCCTTAACTACCATACTGGCAGGCAATTCCCTCAAACTCTGGCCTTCCATAACTCTAGCATATAGTAAAGGTCTAATGACATAATTCACATGAAAGTCATGCTATAAACTGTAAAGCACCATGCAAAAGTAATATATTTTAAGACTGTCATTTCAATAGTCTTTTGGCGAATTGGAAATAGACTTGAGGGGAATCTTTGGGAATTGAGCTGAGGCTTTTTGCTAGGGGTTGTTGACCTGTGTTTTTAGGACAAGTTGGGAGGAACCCATAAGAAATCCCATTAAGATGAGCAAAATATAATTACTTGATTTATAAGTTGGCCAATATCATAAACATTAACATGTTTGTGTTAACTCTCTCAAAACCACTAGGGGGTTTTCAGTGAGCACAGGAAGTCAATAACGAATACCTAATCCAAGAAGCCACAGCGGTTCCTCCATCAACAGTGTCAGAATTGTTTAATATTTATTCACTACCTCTTTTACATTCAATACAGTCCATTCTCCTGCCTTGGTAGATGGTAAACTAAATAATTCCATGCTGTGAGACTAAGACTGGGTACAGAATATGGGGGATGAGTTGAGAGAATGAAGAAATCTTCTCCCCTAGCAGTTGACCACTTTGCCTATGCCACCTTCTCTTTGCTGAAGCAGCCTTGGCAGCTAGGCAGGGAAGAAGCAATTAGTAAAATTCTGTGGTAATTCTCCAGAAGAATTCTTAGTTTAATCAAAATGATCAGAACCACCACCATAATTTTTAACTAATGTGATTAAGAGCTCACTAGATACTGAGATGCATTCTATGGGCTTTGCACGTACACCCATACAATAAACACAATAATTTTAGGAGGTGCTTATTATCGTTAGCCCTGCTTTAAGGATAAGGCAAGTGAGGCTCAGAGAGGTTTTATAACTTGCCCAAGGATTCTCCCCACAGCAGAAAGAACTGAGTTGCTATAATCTATTCCATGGTATGTAGTTTCATTGGGGAAATGGGTAGGAGACAGGACACCTTGCATTCAGTAAATGGTAGAAGAATGCAAACAGACTAAGGAATGGATACCTCTCTCCTTTTTAAATCCAAAAGGCTCCTTTTAAAACCCCTTTGAAAGGAAAGAGGAAATATTTAAGTGAAAGGTTTTCCAAGCCTCTCAATATCTACCTCACTTTATGATATTACACATAGTACCAAAGGAAAGTTAAACACACAGGCTCTGGGAAGATTGTGTCAAAACCAACTTTGTCACCAACAGCTATGGTAAGGCGTATAATCCTGGGTAAGGGTACTTGGCCTTAGGTTTCTCAGTGTAAAATGGGCTTGATAAATACCTACTTAGCAAGCTAGTGGAGATGATATGCAGAGGTTAGTGTATGTGTATATATTGTATCATGCCTCATAGAAAGTGTTAAAAAGAGGTAGTTACAGTCATTATATAACTTTCTTTATATTTAGCACATGGTTATGCATCTATGTCAGTTATTAAACAAGAACAATCTCGATGCGCTATACCAATGTTTGAGGACATGTGAATAAAATACTATTAATAAATAGAATAAAAAGCTGCTTAAAAACAGGAAAAAAAGATAGTAGGGGCATAAGGGGGATAGGAGGCAATCCATGAAGAGCACTAAACCCTGGGAAAGTTCCTAGAAGTTGCACTTAGCAGCACTGGTAAGAACAAGAGAACAAACCAAAAGATACGACTATATGTTCATCAGAAAGGGCCAATGGACCAGAAGAATGGCCCAATGCAAGGATCAGCAAACTTTTCTGTAAAGGGCAAATAGTACTTATTTTAGGCTTTGTGAGCCACGTGATCTGCTCAAGTACTCCCCACCAGTGTTGTGGTATGTAAAACGCTCAGGTGAATGGGAATGGCTTCATTCCAAAATATTTATTTGCAAAAACCAGGTGGCAGGCTGGATCTGGCTGGTAGGGGCTGTAAATTACTTGTTCCTTGATCCAACAGAACTCCCATTAATAACTGCTACTGGTAAGAGTTTTAGTACCAAGGTCTAGGAATGATTTTATATACATACATGCATATATACGTATGTGTATATGTATGCAAATATGCCCTTTTAGAATAATCCTTATAATAATGCCATTATGATTCATTTTCATTCCTTATATTTCCCTGAGTGGAAGGAATGGGAAGAAGTTATAGCCAGAGTGCAGGAAATTGTACCCAAATGGGATATGACCCAGGGGTATGTGGTGGGCATGGCATAGCTCTCCTGTGTGTGTGTGTGTATGTGTGCACGTGCATGTGCACACACATGCCTGAAGAAACACACACACACACACACACACAAGTGACAGCTGAAAAAATATAATAAGAATAATCTAGTGATACCAGAACTAAACTAAAAATGAAGAGATCAGGGTCGTTGTCAATGTGACCTTGGGCAAGTCAAGATCTTTGCTTTATTTCCTCTGTATAAAATGGGATTAGACTAAATAGGAAGTCACTTTTAGCTCTAAACATCGATGAGTCTAAAATATTGTATGAAAAGATGTAACTGTAGGGCACTTAATATATTCTACAGTATTTTCTACTGATGATTTAGGAAAGTGAATTGAGTCAACTAGAACTGTCATGATTTTAATTGGATTAAAAATGACTTTAATGGGTAATTCATCCAGTAGTTTATAATAATCATATAATTAAATAATCACAGGTATGTCAGTTCAGTCTTAAAGGTTCTTATGATAGAGTGGCAAGTTTTCAGAATAAGGCACAATAAGATCTTTTAGTCACTTGACAGAGCTTTATTTCATGTTATATTTTCAAATATAATTGATTAAATTTTGTGGAACTTTCTTAATGAGGTTAGGTAAAGTAACTTATTTTTAACTTCTCAGGAGGTTTGGTTTCCTAATCAATTCACTTAAGCCTTTTTAAGGGGAGGATATTCACTAAAGGAAGTGACATAACCAATTTGAACACCAAAATACTCTCAGTGAGGTGCATATATCCAAATCAATCTAATTGTGAAGCAGGTACAACTAGCTTGGCTCTTATTTATGACTCTGATAACCTCACTTGGCTGAGAGTCTGGAAACTTGGAGAGCACACTGTTTTTCTACTTGAGAGGGACAGGAGGTTGGATTTACAGACTGAGAGGTGAGGGACGAGCAGCCCTGTCTACACACAGCTCTGTTGACAAGGCACTATTCCTTACACCAGAGGTTACCTCTGCATACCTTTTGGCTGACCTGAAGCCCCTTGTTAATTCAATTCTGAGTATCTCCTGAGTAGCAGCAGACAATAATGCAGACATGGACAAAACTGTACACAGTTGAGTGAGTGAACTAATGTCCAACAGGGATTATGCTGAGACCACCAAACTCATTTCACTGGTGACCTAATCATATCTCAGACTGGCCCCCTGTGGCTATGAATTTATTAGAATGAAGAATTCTTAAACAATTACTCTTGAGCCTGGGATACATGCTTTTCATCAAGCCTGGGCATGTAGGATTCTCATCCAACTGGTACCAACTACCCAACCCCTCCCAATCCTTTTTTTCTCCCATTCACTGTGGCTAGTAAAAAGAAAACATGACTTTTCATAACAAGTCCCATTAAAATCTGGAATGTGAGCCTTTTCTTAGTCAGACAACTCTGGAGCAAATGCTAGGAGACAAGAAGGAAAGAACCACTTGCCCATTCGGCTTAAATCTGTACTCAGCTCTTCATTCATAAGAACATAATCTTTTCCTCTTCCTTGGAGGGCAGCAGAGTTTAGTGGAAATAGGACAGACTGGAGCGATGGAAAGACCTGGTTTCTAATCCTGGTTTTGCCGTTCTTAGCTGTGTGAAGTTGGGCAAGTTACCTGACCTCCTGAGCTACAGTTCTTCATTTGCAAAAAGAGGGTAATGATAGGACTAACTGAATTTTGTAATTTTAGTACCGATACCTACTGTACTCATTGGGCAGTGGTGATAATTAAAGGAACAAATCAAGCAAAGTGTTTAGTACAGTGCCTGGCACATAAGTACTTAAGAAACAATAGTTTTTATTATTGTGTTTGTATTGTTAGTTTGACTACCTTATAATAAAACCCTAATTCATTGGCAAGTAGGGTACTGCAGATAATTCGGTGTATATTGTTCATTAGGAACTCATTAGAATTTGAACAATCTTAGTGTCTCATGGTCTTAGCTCACAAATATGGAAGTGAACGGTATTTTTCAATTTCATGCTAAAGCTGATGACAAGTATACTTACCTCATCTAGGCACTACGTGGCTGGGTGATCAGTGGGTGAATAGAGCTTAATTCCTCTTTTTCAAAGCTCTACCACTGACCCAATAGAAAGACAGTTGTGCTAGGGAGGCTGGCTTTCTGCCCATTTAATTCAAGCTAAAACCTCTTTGTGCTGGAGAGAACATCAGAATTACAAACACACTGGGGTAACGACTCCTTTTTCTTAAGAATCTACCTTGAAATTAATTTTCAAAACCATTTAAAATTATAAATAGCATTAAATTTTTTTTGGTCATATAAGGAACATTGGACTGGATGTTTTTTCTCTTCTATAAAATAAGGACATTCCATGTGATATTCTTTAAGTCTGGTTCCATCTTTATAACTCCTCTTTTTTAAGATTTTATTTATTTATTTGAGAGAGAGACAGAGATAGAGATAGAAAGAGAGAGAGAGAGAGAGAGTGAGAGAGAGAGAGAGAGCAGGAGCAGGGGAGAGGGGTCCCAGTGCGGGGCTCAATCCCAGGACCCTGGGATCATGACCTGAGCTGAAGGAAGATGCTTAATGGACTGAGCCACTTAGCCATCCCCCTATTTTTATAATTCTATAAAAATATCTAAATATCTATATAATAGTTTCATATACATGACAAGTAAATTCCTTGCCTCGCTACAGAAAAATGCAGGCTGTTGCTTCTGACCTTGCCACAGAAGAAACCAGAAGTTCTCCTACAGAGAGAGAAATACTTCTCAGCACACACAGGGACACACCAGAATGCAATCCCCACATCAAAATGCTGCTAGAGTTCATAACTCAAATTTCTTTATCCTGTAGCTGCTCAGGGACCCCATTAAATTGTTTTCCACAAATGCCATGAGGCTTGAACCATTTGTTATAACATTTGAGTCATTTATAAGATATTTTGATCCGACAAATCTGGAAGTAGCTGTCTAAAGTAAAATACATGACTAATGTCAGCTTCGTCTCGTTTCAGATCAAAGCAGGAACACTGTGGAGTCCTACAAAACTTTTCTAGGGTGTTGAATGGATTTCTTTACTCTGGTGCATTGGCAGGAAAGCAACACGCTGTGTCACACAGACTGTACTCTCCTCACTGGAGAGGAGACACTCCACAATTTTGATGTGAGAAACCATTTACAAACTCATGGAGCCAACCAGCTTAAATCTGAAATTAATAATTAGTATAGTACGAAAAATGCTGAAAATTAAGAAGGTACCAGTTTAACACAGAAAAGAAGACTGGAAATATTCAGCCCTGTTTTTCTTCTAGCTATGCTGTTCACTTATTGCAGAAGCTTCATTTCTGTCACAGTGGTAATGAGAGGGATGAAGAAACAAGTGGACAACCTGTTAAAAATGAATCCATACATAGAGGGATGCTATTCAGCTCATCCTGGGTGGACCAGCAGTGTGCATAGAAACTGGACGCTTGACCAGCCACACCCCAGACCTGATGGAATCAGAATTTCAGAGGGTGGGACACAGTAATTAGGTTTTAACAAGCCCTCTAGGTGGCCGATACATGATAATGTGTGAGCAGCACAGAAGTAAAATACTACAAAAGCCAAAATGCCTGCTGTCACAGCAATCCCCCTATAGAAAAAATTCAGTTCTTTTCCTGCAAGAATGAGTAGTCTTGCCACCAAAGCATCCTTCCATCTCTTTGACCCTTCTTGAGTTCAGGTACTCCATTTATTTCCTCTAGCATTTTCAGCAGACTTCGTCGGCTACCAGTGAGCAGGACTCTGTTCATTTTAATCAAGTCTTTATCCATCACAATTTTTTTTAATGCACAAGGAACTGGTGGCCATCATCTGTCTAACCACCAAAGATGAGATATAATAGCATATCCAAGAATCATGCCAAAAATGCCACCAAACACATCTTTAAAATAAAGATTTTTGTGGCATTTTATGTCCTTTGATCTTCTTTAGAAATTTGGCCCTTTTCCTTACTGATTAAACTGCAATTTTTCTAAAATAGCTTGTAATTGAATTATCCAGTGGAACATGCCAAAAGGGATCAAAAGCGATGGAAATAAAAATAGGAAGTTGTATAATTTACAATACAAATGATTTGGTTGCTGAGGTTTTGATCAAATCAAACAAAGCAATAAAATAACAGGTGATTGAATTACATGGAAAGATAATGTATTGGATTCGAAGACTCTGATGCTTCTTGGTAAAGTCTGTTGAATTCACAGCTGTACCGTCTGCTTCTCCCCTGGGAGATAGGGCTCTCAGGGGGCTTTCCCCCTACTCAGGAGCCCTGAAGGCTATGAACACTTCCTTTTTGAAGAAAAACAACCTCACAAGGAAATATGAAATGGGGAGTTTCTGGTAAATTATACACTCATCACCATCATAAAAATGAAAACAACACAAAACCCCTCAGAATTGCTGGAAGTATTTCACCTAAGGAAGTGCTTAGATGAGAGCTTAAAACTCATTCACCCTCCCCTTCATGCCTAAGTGACCACAGAAACACAGAAGAGAGGAAGAAATAGATATTTTACACATTGATAAAGAACACACAAACCATCAATTGATCGCGTGAGGGTTCAACTTTTGCCTTATAATTTTCTAAATACCTTATTAATATCCTCACAAACCTATGTCAAGCACCCATGTTCACCTCAGAGAGGACAGGTGGGAGTTCCCCAGCAAGCCCAGGTGAGATAGAGTCCAGCTAAGAATCTGTGGTACACTTAACCTGAAAAGATCAATATCTCCTTAATGCACAGATAACACAAACTCCTCTTGCCTTACTCAGGGCTTTCAGAAACAGACAATACCATTATTAACACCTAACCCGTGTATTATTTCCAGAAAATGAATTCTATGACATAATGAGGAACTGTGTATCCTTTTCAAAGTTAGGGTTGCTACCTGGGCAAAGCCAGGCCCCTCTTCCCCACCGCCTCCAGGACCTGGAAATGATTTAATTTATTGCTCTGGGGAGAAGGAGGGAACTTTTGGCTACTGAACTTTCCAGACAAGGTCTGAATCATAGAGGCGACTGTGAACACATCAGTAAGAAATAGAAGCCTTGAATCCCTTTCCTGGGGTCTGGTTTTGATGGATGTGGAGGCTCCTAAAGGGTGGTGGAGACAAGGTTTAAGCAAACACGTTTTAGGGCACAGATTTTGAAAATTGAGTACCACTGTCCCACCTGCTGTGCTTCATTTCAGAATCCACAGCCATCATTAGCAGAGAACAAACTGCTTTTCCAACTGCACACCACATCGTACTGCTCCAGCTCGTGCTGGAAATTGCAAAGCTCTTATGGAGGAGCATGTCCTGAGAGCACTCTCTCTTTGGCAGACCTTTCTGATTTTTATTATCCAGGGCTGTAGTGGGGGGAGGGGAGAGGAGAAGTGTGTGCGCACATAGGTTCAGGATATAAAAGCTTTGGAGAGTAGACTTTAAATTTGATGTCATGTTTTCCATTTAAAAATAAATACACGAGGCCGACTCAGAAATCACAGCAATTCTTTAAGTTGAATTTGGCACAAAAGAGACTCCAATGACAGTCATAACCATAGACCTGATAGGCTCCTCTAAACCTCTGTCTCACAGACACAGGGAGGCCTGAGGACCTGGGAGGACCCTCACTGCATGGCTGAGGACACTAGGTCCGTCGTCTTGCTAGGGCACCAAAGACCAGTGAAATGAACTGTGGCTCCTCCCTGCCCGGTAACTATCACAGTAGGTGAGGCCCAGCTGAAGCTCCGCTTCCACCTCCAGTTTTTCCTGAGAGTCCTCTCCACCCACACTAAGTCCTGGCCTCAGGCTCCAGACCACAAAACCCACCCAGCCAAGCACTTCCTTAAATGGTCATTTTGTACATGACAGAACTAGAATAGAGAGCCACAGAGGAAAGTGAGATTAAAATTAAGATCCAGGCCTTAAGTTTGTCTGCCACCAACAAGCTGTCGGATCAGGGCAAGTCATTCAGTGTCTCTGAATACTTCAGCTTTTTCATTTGTAAAATGGAACTAGTGAGGAAAAAGAGTAAGCTAAATGATTGCTCTAGCCCCTTACAGTTCTTAAACTCTCTTTTCTTCTTGCCCTTGAGGGGTTTATACACTGTGGAGGTGGGGGGGGGGGATGACATATTAAAATGTAACAAGTTAAATAAAACAAAGGAGTCATGAACACAAGGTGATTTGCCCAGAGACAACACAATGCAACCTATGATCAAGACTCGATTCTAACAATACAAATAATGCCAATAATACCACCCCCTGAGGATCTTGAATCCTTCTACTTATACATAGGACGTAGCCTCAGTTAGACATAAGGTCAAGTAACCTTTTAAGGATCAACTGAGATAAATCATACTTTCCTGAGAACAAATAGGCCGCCAGCCTCTCAATCAGTAAAATGCCTCTTACAGCCTGAACAGGATGCCACCATCCCACAAACGGGGACAGAGGCCTCAGGGCAGTGAAGGGGTGGATGCCCAGGAGTGAGAGTGAGCCAACCTTGCCACAAAGATGGCTGTGCTTTCAGATTCTGAGGTTCTCCACGTCCTCTGATCCCATCTAGATGGGGAGGTTTTCTTCTCACAGCTGTACCACAGTTAAGGGATGCCCAGGAAATTGTGTGGGTCATGAAAGCAATAATATGTACCTTAAAAAGATCATATCTGTTCTCACTTGGACAGTAAGAATGTTACATCCCTCCCCACGTCATGGCTTTAAGCAGCCTTTCCATTTACTGAGTCCCTTGGGGGATTAATGGAGGCTTGAGGCCAACCAGTCTTGTGTGTGTGTGTGTGTGTGTGTGTGTGTGTGTGTGTGTGTACTGGCTTCCTGGACACTGAGAAGTCACCCTAGAGTTGTTTTTGCTTTTCAGTGAAAGGGAGGAATGCTTTCTGGAGACTTCTGGATTTACATGGTGTAAAACAACAGTATGTTGAATAAACTTGGCTTCAACTCCCCCTCCCCAAACTTGCCTGTTCTTACTCAGTATAACCCTGTAACCCTTTTAAGGCATCACTTTACTTGTTTTCTCCTTCTGGGGAATTCAGGTCTCACCTCTAGGTAGAAGCTTGGTAATGCATCTGGAAGTGATGATTTGTCAGATAATCATAAGGACAGCCATGATTTTTGTTCTGAATTAAATAGCAAGCACTGTGTGTGCAGCTAGTTCCTCTGCCCAAGCAAACTGCTTGTAAATTTTATTCTGCTGCTTTGGGCTGCAAAGCTTTCCCTGCTGGTTTTGCCATAGCATGGGAAACCCGGAAACCTGAATGTAGGCTGTGCCTTCCTGAAGGAACAATGACGACATTATAGGCTATGGCCACTAGGAAGTTGAACAAAATCTTAGCAAACTTTTCCATGGCAAGCTGAGCACTCTCATAGAAGAGCCCCTTGGCAGCAACCTCAGCTTCTCAGAGTCCAGAGGGCAGTCAGGGAGTAGGGGAAAGGAGGTTAGTCTTAAAAATGACTGAAACCCCAATACATGCGTGTCTGTGTGTGTGTCCACCGAGAAAAGAGAAAGTACAAAGTCCAGACTCAAAACCAGAAGCAAAAGAGAATAGCATAGTTACAGAAAATCTACCTGTCTTAAAGTAAATCTTGATATTTACTAGACAAAGAAGGCAAAAAAAAATTGCAAATAGAACAAGATCATTGGCACCCTGTAAAGCTGGAAAGAAATTCCAGGCTCCATAGTTGCAGCATATTCCAGAATGAGGGAGAATAAGCTAAAACTGAATAGGAATCACAACTGAAAATTAAACTTGCAAAGCCTCTTACTACTGATTAGACGACAGAATAATCTGACTATGCTTCAGCAGAAACCACACTGGGAATTCAGTGACCAGAGTAAGAGAAGGGAGTGGGCATTTTAAGATTAAAAACACTGAGAATATTAGGCAGGTTCCACTGGCCCAAAATGAACAGACATAAAATTCTCAAGGTCTATTATACTTATTTCAATGCCCAGTTCTTTTAATTCCCACACAAGATGGCAGTCTAAGGTATTCCTTTTTATTTGATCATGAATAGATATTACCAGAAACATAAAGGAAAATAAGTAGCAGCAAATTCTCTGACATGACATTTTCCCTTTATTAACTTCTCTATAGGAACCAATGATTGTACTTTGTCCTTATATTCTCCTTCTGAGCTAACATTTCAAACACACCATAATTATTCTTATATCTTTGGGTGAGGGTGGGGTAATCAACAAACTGAAATTCCCTAAAATGGACATCATAGTCCCTAGTGAACATTATTAGACCCACAGCAGTTCAGGTGCTGAGGTAGAAATGACTTTTTTATATAATACTCATAGAGCAAAATAATTTTTTTTCAGTTTGAGTTTAGTGTTGATATCCTTTGGCCTGATTAGACTATAAAAGCAAATGGCTGGATTCAAAATCCTCAGTGATGACGTTGAGAAAGTTTACACTTGAATGGGAGAAACTGTTCAAAGTCAACAACTCAAGGAATATGAACTTCTAGGGTGTGAAAGGAAAAGAAAATATGAAACAGAGTTTCCACATCAAGTATGGTGAGTAAAAATTGTCTCTCCACCCACTGATCTAGTGAGACCTGAGCTTTCTCTGCTTGTGACAGTCAGCAAACCTTTGATGATTATTATGATCATGAGATAAAGTGTTAAATGGATCATAACCTGTGGCTTCCAGATGCTTACCATATACTGATGTCTATAAACATAACCTTTAATAATATTAATAGAAATAAATACAAATAAAATATGTAGATTGATTTAATAGAAGATAGGTGGTATGGAAAAATGTCAGACTGTGATGTTATAACCAGCATGTTATTTGTTAACAGTTAGTGGAGAGTGTTTGGTACTATAAAAACAAGCAAACAAACCCCAATCATATATTTAATTGTGAAATATAAGGAGTCTTCCTTTCAATGCTTCCTTCTAAGTTGATTTTACTTGTGTTTCAGATCGCAGGTTGCAGAAAGTCATATATATGTATACCGGCATGAAAATATGTCTCCTGTGCAATTAACATTCATTCATTCAACAAGTATTTACTGAATACCTATGAGATGCCCACAGATTGTATTCTGGAATCAGGAGACAGGGCAACACATAATACAGGTGAATTCTCTGTCCTTATAAAGCTCACATCTGGCTTGGAGAGACAGACAATATGTAAATTTATAGTATTTCAGGAGACAATCATGGTAATGGTGAAAAATAAGGCCAAGTAGGGAGGAAGATGGAGAGTAGCAAGGGAGCTGGATAGGGGTGGGGGTAGGTTGCTCCTTTATATCAGGTGGCCAGGGAAAGCTTCTTAGAAGATGCCATATGATTAGAGCATTCAAAGAAGAAAGAGCACATGGACATGGAGATGGAGGAAGTCCTGAGAAAGGTAATATAAAGTCCTGAAGGAAGATGAGCTTGGTTCATTCAAACAGCAAGGTCAGTAAGCCAGAGAAAGTGGACAAAGGGGAAGGTGGTGGGAAATAAAGTCAGATAGGCAAGCCAGGCAGGAGAGATCAATCATGAAGAACCTTAGAAGTCATTGGCCATCAGGTTATTTGAATGTCATTGTGTATTTGTGTTCAACAGAATATCCGTGACAGTAAGGAGATATAACTTCTCTAATTTGGACAAACCTATTCTTTCCTGTGTTAAACAAACAAGACAAATCTGGTTGACTTAAGTATGGCTTAATTATTTTTAATTTAATTTTTGGTAAATAATTTTTAACCCACCCACCAAAAACTCCACTTGTGTGGTAAGACAGTACAGATGGGCTTCTGAGGGATATGGAAATTAATCCCAATTCTGCTGAGAGACCTTTTAATAACTCATATGTTTTTTTTTTTACCTTGTGTGAATTCCTAGCAAGCAGGCTTTCTTCAAAATTTTCTGAGGAGCATGTCTGTAGGGGATCACAACAGAAATTGCTAAAGCTAGAATGCAGAAACTTTCCTCCCCACAGCTCCCCCACCAGATAGCACACACCTTTTCTCCACTTCCTCCCATTAAACATTCAACCACTATCAGTTTAGGACCTATTATGTGACTATAATATTTACATGAAGCTACAGATTTAAATATAAAGTCTTAATGTTAAACTATATTAATTCTTAGAGTCAATATTTTACTGGCTATTTATTCCTGTTATTAATAATCTTTTATCAAAAGTACTGATAACACTCTGATCATGATCCCTGAGTAACTGCTTATTAGTATTAACTTGATATTCTTGCTGAACTTCCAAAATGTATATTGAAAGATTGAAGGCAAATCCTCATCTAAAATATTTATTTTGGTAAAGACTCCTAACTCTGGGAAACGAACTAGGGGTGGTGGAAGGGGAGGAGGGCGGGTGTTGGAGGGGAATGGGTGACGGGCACTGAGGCAGACACTTGACGGGATGAGCACTGGGTGTTTTTCTGTATGTTGGTAAATTGAACACCAATAAAAATTAATTAAAAAAATAAAATATTTATTTTGGAAAGACACAAATTACTGGCTAGTTTTCCTCTCACCACTTCTTCCGCCTGATTCTGAACTGTCCCTGTAGCTATCAGTTTCCTTCTAAGCCTGGGCTATTGGGTGTTCTCCCCAGAAGATCCCATGGCAAGCTGGTCTTCCACTATTATAACATTAATTATAAGTGCTTAGTTAGTTGTCTGTGACTCCTCCAAAGTCGATATGCACCAATATTGCAGGGGCCATGTTTATTTTGCTTACTAATGCTTCTCTGATGCCCAGAAAAAGTGCCAACACATAGTAGGTGCTGAATAAATATTTGCTTAAATCAGCACTCAAGGATACAACTCGGAAAAAAATATGAATTCACAGGATCTTCAAGTCTAACAATTTACTTCATTTAATTCTGTTGCAAAAGGGCTATTACCCTTTAAAATGGACAGCCAATTTTAAATGCCACATAGGGACTGTTAGAGAATTTCCATCCCATATGCCAAGGAGGCTAAGTAAACCAGTTTGTTCTGCATAAGATTAGAAATATAAAAGTCTTGGGAATCACATTTCTTAAAGCTCATGCCAGCTTTTATTGTTGGTAGTTTTGTAAATGCATTATATATTTTATCGTATTTGTGAAGTCTTCGAAGCACATACAATACAAAAGTCTTCTGCCAAACCCTGTAACGTGTGACATAGGAAAAAATGGCCTCACAGTATAAGTCAGTTCACAGAGGAATTCAAGATGGCAGCATGCTCAATCCATTCTATATATAGTCCATTCCATATATAATTTAATTTTTTAAAAGATTTATTTATTTATTCATGAGAGACACAGAGAGAGAGAGAGAGAGAGAGGGAAAGAGAGAGAGAGAGAGAGAGAGGCAGAGACACAGGCAGAGGGAGAAGCAGGCTCCATGGAGGGAGCCCAATGTGGGACTTGATCCTGGGTCTCCAGGATCACACCCTGGGCTGAAGGCGACACTAAATCGCTGAGCCACCCGGGCTGCCCTATAATTTCATTTATGATCAAGCATAGGACTCAAGATCCATTGGTAACTCTCTCCCTCAAAAAGATGAGACCTCAGGCATTGGCACTATTAAGCTTTTCCATACTTTTTGCATGGGCATTTTTGGAAGCAACAGTCAACACCTTAGGTAGTGTAGAAAAGCACTTACAGTTTTGGATTGAGATTTACTTTTGCCACCTTGGAATGAGATCTAGATAAAAATATCTAGGTAATATTTTTGTGCATGCAACAAAAATGTTGAAGTATCCTTGTTATCAACCAGCTTACAACAGAACAATTAGAGAATTCATGTTGATGTACAAGGAAACATTCCTGGAATGTTTCCTTGTACATCAACATAAATTCTCTAGAAAAAAAGATGAACAAAGCAGAACAGGAAAAGGTTTCAGTTGGAGTAATTCCCTCTTTTAGCTTTCTCTTCAATTCATCTTTCTGACAGAGGTCAATTTTTTCCCATGTGTCAAGCAGTATTTCCCATTGGGTTCTCTGGAACATGTATTTTTTAGAAAGAATCACATTTTCAATGAGGCTCAATCTTCTACATATAGGATGCAAGGCTCTTCCCCATTGCTATGTCTTTTTTTATAAAGGAACAAGAAATAGAACAAGATGGCCTGTGGAAGTTTCAGGGTGTTAGATTAAATACACTGGGGCCATGGAATCCAAATGTATCATTTTATCTTATCAAACAGGGCCTTTTTATTTATTTATTTTTTGATCATTTATTGAGCAACTACCATATGCCCAATGTGATCTTTATATATTTTCTCCAATCCTGAAATGGTTCTAGGCCATGAGCATTATTATTTTCATTGTAAGAATAAGTATCTTATCTCTGAGTTAGTAAGAGGTTCAACTGGCATGAAAATTTAGGGCATTTATAGTATCTGTGGCTATTATTACAGTGTTATGTCATGTGCATTATATAGCATAGATATTATTGTAATCATTGTTGTAATTGTTAACATTGTTATATAGCCTAGTCAATGCCTTCCTTATTTCTTTACAGGGACAGAGGCATTCATTTTGGTTTTTGCATTAGCCTTCTTTTATGCCATCATTTTATGTGTATTCCTAGTTATACTCTGATAACTGGAAATTTTATAAAAAAATTATTGAGAGAGCTTAGTGCATATTATTTGTTGAAGTGATTGCTTGAATTGTAGCTCATGAACTAAGATGGTGACAAAGAGAGTATAGATAGTGCAGCTGCCATGTGTGTAGCTGTTTGGACTATGTTAGACCCTTCAAATCCTTTGGAAGTTTGCGTCATTCCTGGATGAGATGTTCTTACTTCAATCAAGATCCCAGGTTGGTGGCTCAAACTGCTTTTATGGGTGGGAGGGCACACCGTACAGTATGTTATTAGGGTAGGACTAAAAGGAAAAGGAGACAGAGAGAAAGGGGTTTTACCACGTTACTGTGAACATTTAAGGACAGACGCTTGTGGATAGCACAGCCAGTAAAAAGAAGAGTGGCAGAAAATATTGTTGAGAAAGCAAAACAAAACTTATTTGCTAACAGGGATAAGAAGAGGTAGAGAGGGAGCCTATTTTTAGGGCACTCTCTGGAAAACAAGGACAGAATTTGGTTTTGCAATCATCTTATTTTGGACAGAGAAAGAAAACATATGAAACCAAAGATGAAATAAGACTACTTCAGAATTGAACTGAGTTGTCTTAATTTTTTTTTTTTTATTTGTTTATGATAGTCAGAGAGAGAGAGAGGCAGAGACACAGGCAGAGGGAGAAGCAGGCTCCATGCACCGGGAGCCCGACGTGGGATTTGATCCCGGGTCTCCAGGATCGCGCCCTGGGCCAAAGGCAGGCGCCAAACCGCTGCGCCACCCAGGGATCCCCACTGAGTTGTCTTAAACAGGGAAAAGTCAGGTCTGAACAGAGGCCTCTGTCTCGGGGGTAGGACAGGAATTCAGTTTTGGCTAGGAGCAGTTAAGGCGAAGACTGGCAAAGCTAGATTTGAATGCCAGGGAATAGACAGAGGCAAAGATCCTTCTCTACTGAAGAAGGTATGGAATAAAAGGCTAGGAGAAAGACAAAGTATTAAAATAAAAGAAAGAGAAAAGGAAAAAATGCAGGAAAATTAGAGCTAGACAAAGATAGAAAAAAAGCAAAGAAAAACACAAAGAGGTACTTTGGGGGAGCATCACCCCAGTATTCCCACTAGCCCAGATGCCTTTAATTTAATAGACTTTTTAGTCTATTGAACTTGTGGCATTAGAGTAAGTGCAAAGATAATTTTTAATGCTGGTATAGATTTGGGAACCTATAAATAGTATTTTATTTTCTTATATTACCCTCATGGCTTGAAATTAATTTTTGGATGGGGAGCAATTGGATGAATTAGATGAAATAATGATACTGCTGCTCATTAGAGGGTTTACTCAGTTGGTCCTTTCCCTGAATAATGATTCACTTATTACTTAATATATAAACGTGCTCCTGCGAAAGTTCCCCGGGCAGTTTTGCAACAAGCAAATTCTAGAAACTGTGATATCAGACACGTGAAAGTCCAACACAGAAATCAGAAATTGACACCCAGATCCTTTAAATAAGGTTACAAGAGAGTGCGCCTTTCCTCACTGAGCTTCTGTGAGCTACATTGGCTTCTGAGGGTCAGAAAAGGTTCAGGACTGTTAACACCCTAGTCATGAACCTGAAATCTTGACCTAGCAGATGCTTTCTGAGCCTAAAGAAACCTAGATTCCAGAGAGGATGCCAATATGAAAAAATAAATAGAAATCTGAAAGACTATATTCAAAAATCTTGGTGAGAAGAAAAAGGAGAGGATGTGACAGGGAGGCTGCCATGTGTTCTTTTGTTGTAAAGGAGAGTTGTCAGTTTTTCCTATGACATATTAAGACATTTTAAGAAAAAAGCTACCTTTTAAGGAGAGTAAGGGCCCTGGATTTCAAATTCATCTTTAATACTATTGCCCCTCATTGACAATAAATCAAGTTATTTACATATTATGCAAAATACGCATTACTGTGCTGACCTTTCATGCTGCACTATTGAAAGGGATAATGTTCCTTTTCCTGTTAACTTTCATCTTCAGATTCACTCTGTTTTGCTTTTTGTTTCTCCATGTAAAACAAATCTTCATTAAAATAGTCCCTAATACAGAAGATGGACAGATGGGTATGTTTACCTTCAATTTACAAACAGTTCTGCAAGAATTTATTTCTAAAGAGATATAAAATTATATATTGATATGTCTTCTTGTAGCTATCATTAAATATTAGAATGGCAAAAGTAGTTTCTTGAGGTACATCAAATACAAAGATAGTGTTTGGAACATCAACAATTTAAAAAAATACACATCATCTAAAATATTTATTTTATAAATTGTTCCCATTAGCAGAGAAGTGTACTCTAATCCTATGAAATAATTCACATCATTTTCATTCATGTGTTTAGTATTCTTTGGGCCATGTGGCCTGTGATGGCACTGGCTCTTACAGTGGTCTGCTAGCTTTCCCTTTTCAAGGCTTACATTCAAATCTAGTTTAGATGACCACTTAAATGTGCTTGGAGATCAGATTTTATAAAACAAAACAAAAAAAGCAACCCAACACATTCTGCTTGTGATTTCCTTGTCCCACATGGTTTTCAGCTCACATATGGAGCTGAAAAAAGCTGATAGAGAAAATAGCCAGGACAGACGAGAATCACATCCAACGAAGTTTGCCTAGTGTTTCTATGAATCAGGCCATATTCTCTCTGGTAACTCTTCTCTTGATGGGAATAAAAACGACAACTTGGTTTCAGAGAAAGAACCCCAAAGACTAGTACCTTCTACTAGCCCCAAACATTCAAGTCATCTTCATGTGAAATGACGGCTACGCCTGGCTCCTCTGTGCCAACCTCTGAATGGGTCGGCTGTACTGTTGAGATGTGGAAAACCAGGGGAAAGTCTTGCCTGATGCCTGCATCCTCTTCTCAGAACACAGAAACCTACCTTGAAAGTCACCAGAGGGGGAAATAAGCATAGCTTAAATGAAATTTGTGGAGATATTTGAAACTCAAACTAAAACTGCCACTACTTGGGATTCTTAAAGGCCTTTTTTCCCCACCCATTTCCTGGATTTAAAACTAAACCTCCCTTACGTGGTATTACATTTCTTAAAGAAAAATCCCAAGTCTGACTCTGTGGATTTGATTGGCTATGTATGGCTCAGGGATTGCCAGGTGCCAAATTGTTAGCCACCTTCCTCAAACAGTTTCTCTGTAGAATAATCATGCAGACATCTGACCTTTTTGTTGTTGTTGTTTGTTTTGTCTTGTACATCGTACTACAACCTTGAAGAGACAGTTTCATGAGAAATCAGTGAGGGAGGGCAGTGACAACAGGGAGAATATAAGAGAAATGCAACGAACCCTCAATTCCTTTATTTTCTTCTATTTAGACTCCATATGATGAGCAAAATAGAGACTGGGGATGGACAGAGGAGAAAAAGAAACATAGAATAGGCATTCTTTTTATGCCTTGATGTGAGAAGGCTGCCAGAGATAAACTGTTGGAAGTACTGGGAAATGAAAAGAAACAAGCAAGCATGCAGAGTGTACAGGGCATCAAGTAGCTTGCAAATACTGTTACTAATATTGGATGGATGTGCATTATCAATAACAGATTAAAAGGTCTCTATCTTACTGGGCTAGAACTCCTGCCCCATGAGTAAATGCCAGTTTTAAGCTAATCAAGAGGCATGGTCAGATCAAAAACATGCTGACATAGCTTCATGTGGCAGCCAGGGACAGGGTTACCAGATCTTAAGTGATCTCAGACTATTCTGCTCTGTCTCCAGTTGGTTGGAGTGGTGTGATGAAGCTACACACCTTTAAGCACTATGGGAAAGCCAGAGTCTAGACATGTTTTATCCTCCCCCCGTTTGTTTTTAAGAATGGTCATACTTGAAATTCACCCTCCAGGATTTGGGGGGCATCTGCGAAGGAAAGTCGGTGTACTAATAGTTTTCAAATTGACTTTTCCATTTTTCCTGGGGCCCCATTTATATCATCAAACTGAAAAAAGTATTTCAAGTCTCTGAGGTCTGATTCTGGAAAAAAAAAGAAAAGTCAAGCCTGGACACAGTACTTTTTTCAGTAACATTTTTTGGGGGGGTCAAATTTCTAGGTACGTTGTTACCATGTAGACGGTCACTTATACGCAGGCACGATATGGACTTTTGACTTTATAACAGACGTTGTTCACTGTGAAAAAACAAATTACGAAAATGGAATGAGTTACGCTTTTAAACAACAGTAGTAGCACTAAAAGCAGCTCTTATTGCATAAGCATGTTTGTGACCCTGGAAACTTTGCATCTCTCAGACCAGAGAGGTGGGTCCCCCTAGGTACAGGTCCCAGCCCAGTTCTACTCCCAACTTCTGTGTGTCTCTCTGGCTGAAATATCACTGGTCTAGCTTAATAGCGTGATTCCCAAACTGGGAAAACGTTTTGAGGCACGGAGGTTCCAAACACAAGGCTGAGGGCAGAAACACAAGACTTAGGGCAGAAACAGTGCAGCCAACAAGCTCCAGCGACCCCCAGGAGTCGACTGCGGAATGCACGGACCATGCTTTGGTTTCCCACCCCAACACCGCACATACATTGACAAATGGATGGAGCAGGACCAAAGCACATTTCTCTAGGCTTTGCAGAACGCATAGAAACATAAACAACAGGGAGGAAATGGTTACTTCGACTGGAGGGGTTTCTCTAAGGCTGTTTTGGAAGAGCTTGCTCTCCTGGTGCTCCCTGTGAAGTGGAGGCCTGATCTTAGCTCCTGCACTGAGTGGGGGTCCTAGGGCGGGCCCCAGGAATCAGAGGGCTCTGACTGACACAATAGAATTTGGAGCCATTACAAGGTATTGTATGTAGGACACTACTGTGGAGCTCTTAATATGCAGAATTTTGCATAGTATGAATGCTAATCATTTTTACGATGATGCTATTCATATAATATGTAATACTTGCTAAACAAAATTATGAAACATAATTACTGCTCAGACACAGTTGCTGCTTTCAGTTCTCAAAAACCCAGTCATTTAAAATTGTGTTTTCTTTAAATAAATGGCAACAATCCCCGCTAAAGACTATGTGCCTAGATAATTTCCTTTTCAAAAAAGGAGCCTTTTTATCTTTAGTGAGTGACAAAACATCCTTTATGAAAGGTTTATAACTCAGCCATTTAAATTCGCTTCAGGCTGAAATTTGGCATGCAACTTCTCATCCTGGGAGCACAGTTTTTATTTTACTAAATTTTAGTGAAATTGGTTTGGCTGGTTTTTAGTCACAGGGAAGCAAAGGGGCTAGCTCCTCCCTCTATTTTCAGCTAGATAATGACAGAGCCTTAATTATAGACCATCTCTCGGCTTGCCTCTCACAGCAGGCTGAGGTAACAGGGAGCACGCCTGAATAAGCATACATGTGTCTGCGTGTACACGACGTGTGGGTGTACGGATACACATGGAGAGATCGGTGAGAAAGTTCCCTTTCATTCTGCCTCCAGTTGAACTGAAGTGCAGATCTATGGTTTCAGAGTCACAGAGCGATGCTCTCATACTGCTCCCCGAGGAGCAGCTCGTAGACTCTGGCAAGAGTATAAATTAGGCACATGAAAAAAAAAAAAAAACTCAGAGTGCAAACAGAACTTTGCCACAGTACCTCCTTCTGATTGGGGGCAGGCATTTTAGGAAGGTTTTACCAGCTTCATCAATTTGCGAGGGGGTAAGAGAAAGCAAGTTCAGAAAATACCACAGAAATTGGGCTTGGGTTACAAGTTGCCGCCGAAATGATGATGAGAAGTTTCCTGGGAAGTGTCAGCTGACTTGTCAAATGAAACAGACAGACAAACAAAAACCAGAGCAGCTGATGGGCTCCAAGCACAAAACTCATGTGGCAGGAATGTAAGTTTAACTGTAAAACCTCCTTCCTCAGATCATACCTTGGGAAGAATGTTTAAAATAAACAAAATATATATCCCAGGTGCTGAAATACCATACATCAAGGTAAGGGACAGTGTGGTTCTAACAAATATAGTGACAGGTTAAGATCAAGGGATACCTTGACATTCTCCTCAAAAAGGTCAATCTAACTGGTCTGCAATGTAAAAATGAAGAGCCTGCCATCATTGCCATGGTGAAAGGTCAGACACCAGCCGATTGGTGATAGAATTATCAAATTAACCAATCGATGTGTGTGAGTAATAGATGTAAGCAATCCTCTGGGAGGGCCACAGGGCAAATGCCAGCTCATCAATAACACGTTGCTGTGGACAGGAAGCTCCTGCTTCAATCCCTGTCCCTTCCATTACCAAGAGGAGCCAAACCATGTCCAATGAATATCCTATTTACATATTACATTCTAAAAGGGATAAAAGGCCACTGCTTAAGATATTATTAGCCCTTCGCTGAAATCTTCCACAAATCTTTGTAGAATAATTACATCCTGGGTAGAAAAAAGAAGGAGCAACTCTTTGCATGACAGCAACATTTATGTCCTTCTACATTAATAAAAAGGAGAAACTCTTCCTCTACCTGCTCTTATTAGAATCAGGGCCAGACTCCATCAGTTAAAAAACAAAACAAAACAATAATAATGTACCTGTGGTAGTTACAGGTACATAAATCTCATGCTTGATTGTATGCCAACTTTTGCATTGTTTAAAAAAAATTAAATATGCACCTATTATCACAGCGATATTAAAATGTTTCAGAGGTATTATCACAGTGGGGGTGCTAACAGTTCTCACTACTAATTAGGGATTTACTCTCCATCAATATGGGAGCGCAAGTCCTATTAATGTTAATGGGGTTACACATCTGTATTGAAGGCGGCATAGATCCCTAAGTGAGTACGATTATCACCCTGCCGGTGAACATCTCCGAATGTTTGCATAGCACTTTGATTATAGGACTTTCTTGACAGAGCCCCAAGAAAAACTCCAATTTCAGCCTAGTTGACCCATTTCCAGTAGTTTTGGCAAAATAGAGCATATGCTTACATAATTTCAATAAAGCTGGGTGAAAAAAATTTTGGTCAGCAACTTGGATGTTTGGTTTACACAAACCATACATTTGGAAATGTGCATTATCTCTGCAGAGAAAATTAACACACACATACACACACAGACACATTTTTCAGCCAGATATGGTAATGTGTAAACACAATACTTTTGTCTGATAGATTAATATGCTTGGCCATTTACTCCTATAAGCAATGCTTATGGGCTTAAGAAAAATAAAGTATTATTGTTCTGACTAAAAAAGATATACTTATCATATTTGTCCTCTGAAGGTGAACAAGAATAACTCAGGATATTTATTTAAAGAAGTTTTAGGGACGCCCAGGTGGCTCAACGGTTTAGCGCCGCCTTTAGCCCAGGTCATGATCCTGGAGACCTGGGATTGAGTCCCACGTCAGGCTCCCTGCATGGAGCCTGCTTCTCCCTCTGCCTGTGTCTCTGCCTCTCTCTCTCTCTGTGTTCTCATGAATAAATAAATAAAATCTTAAAAAAAAGAAGTCTTAAAAATTTTGCAATTATGATGTTAGACCTGTACTAACATGGTAGTCAGTGGCCAGATTTGGCTCTTTAAGTTAATTAATATTAAAGAAAATTTGTAGAATTGAGTTCTTCCATTGCACTAGCTACATTCCTAGCATTCAACAGTCACATATGGCTAGTGCTGATTAGACTCTACAAAATAGAAAGGTGGCATCATCCAGAAAATTCCACTGCACAACACTGTCTAGGGACTGTACATGGTCTTGCCCCACAGAGGACCTGCATAGCCTAATCTTGGATCCAGACACCTTGGCTCTACCCTTACCCCTAATACAATGCTGAATCAGTCTTGCCTACATATCCCTCACTAAACAATGAGATAAGAACAACTTTAAATATTCATCTCTTACAGTAAATGCAGCAAGAAGGTTGGTTTTGGAAAGAGTAAAGAAATGGCTTTTTTATTCGTAGTAATTTTCATTTGAATTTTGGAGGCTTTTTCCCATTAACTTTTTACCAGGTCCCAGAGAACATTGCTTCCGAAGCTACTTGGGTCTTATACTTGAACTCATGGCAGGGTTGAGGAATCTGTGCTGAGGTAGAAATACAGAAAGGTGGAGCAGACAAGGAGGTTCTGCTGGTGTTGCTGAAGAGAACTGCATTTATGCTCGTAGACTCGGGGTTCAGCACTTTGGGTCGGCTCTAACTGGCCTCCCACAATAAATCTACTTTAGTTTTGCCAGGCCTGGTGCTGCCAATGGCAGCTGCATCTGAGGCTCTCCAGGAGGGGAGCTTGCTCCTGGACAGGAATTCGTTCTTTGCCAGGTGCAGAAAGCCAATAGGGAGGTAAACAAATACAAAAAGACTCGACTTGTTTCAGCACAGTGCGGGGTGATGGAATGAATGTGTACGTTGCGAGTGTGCCACTGTGCCTCTCTCCCTGCCTTCAAAGGCTCCAAGTTCACACACATGCCCTTCCATTTTATCAGTATTAAAAATGACATGACAACCCGCGAGGTCTGGTTGCAGAAGCTGTAAGTAAGCTGTCACCCTTCCCCAAAACTCCATGGAAATATGGAATATCTAACCATCTCTGAACAAGCTCAAGGTTCTAGATTAATGAATGGCATTAACGAGGCACTGATGTGAGGAAGTACAACCCACTTACAATGTCACTGTATGCTGTTCAATGGATCCTGAAGAAAAATTAACAGAGGAAATGATAAGGAGGGAAAAAAGGAAATAGAACCGGGTTTTAGATGGTAATTTCAAATGGCATAAAAATGTTTAGCAATTTTCTCTCCAAGTGTCATAAGGTAATTATTTAGTAATATAAAACAGAAAAGCTATGAAAAATTGATCAGGCAAATAATGGGTTCAAAATTTATAGGCAACCTGTCTCCATATTTAATATGAGATTGTTTACCTGTCTACGAAACAAATGTATACAGGGTAAGTCACTGTCTTCAGTGATGCTCAGACACAAAATCTATAAGGCCTTATTACTCTGACTTTGCCCACACAAAGAACTTCTTTTTGTTATAGAAAAGATCCTACTTTGTGAATATGGTAAAGCCAAACCAAAAAGCAACAAAAGAGCTCACAATATTCCAGTGAAAACAATGCATTTCAATTAAAACTCTTCCACTGCAACCTCTGGCTGCAACATTCCCAAAACCTACCAAGAACTCTAGATTTGAGCAGATGAAAAATCAATAAAAAGCAGATCAACAATGCTGAGGTATTGAATTGGACCTACATGTTCTGTTTGAATCTCTGACTCATAAAACAGTATTACAAAACAAGCATGTACCACTCAGCAGGAAACTCGACAATCTAATCATCTCCCCTATTCTGAGGCTAGCCAATTTATAATATGTTCTGGAGGTTACTCTTCTTGCACTTGAAACAGCAGCATTCATATCTGCCAAAGTGTAGCACAAAATATTGTGTTTCAACTAAAAAGAAAAAATTAATAAGGAGTTATAAAAGGTTTTATTTAAGCACAACCAATTTGAGTAATTGTGAATCATATTTGTTAAGTATTAAAATACAAGTGGGCATTCTTTTAAAGTGGAGGAGCAGAAGCTTTATTTTATTAGCAAGGCTTCTGATGATATATTTTCTTTCTCCATTATTGGAATGTATGGTTTTATTGAATGATTTTGCTATTTTTTTAAATAAAATATCTAACACTTCCTATATTGACATAGTTTTGCTTTCAATGAGATCAATTGCTGCCACAGGATTCTATCAAAATACCTTCTGATACAGGCATATTCCTACATTTAGTACTATAGTTACTATTTGTTGTGCATTAGTATGAAGTCTGATGTCATGGAAACAAAAAGTCCTATAAAAGAGTTGTTTCAAAAGAATAGAAATTGCATGTAGATTATATGTATTCAGTCTGTTCATTTTAAATTTAATTACACTAAAAATCAAATAAATAAAATTCAATTCTAGACCACTTCTTTAATGCACATCAGATACCTATGAAAGAAAAATACAACAAAACTCTCTAGGGAAGGGAGTGCCTGAGACGAAGCATAGGAAGATCCTGAATTCACCCCCTCCCATGTACAATGAATCTATAGCTACATATGGAAAAATTCCTTCTGAAAAGAACCTGAAAACTAGCTTAACAGTTCCTCCATAACAAAGGAGAAGAGGGACACTGAAATGAGCAGGAGAGGCAGAGACCGGTATCACCAAAAACCCCATCCCGGTGCAGAGACCCACAACCAGGAGGGACCTCACAAAACAGGAGCTTCTCCTTGAGGAGTGAGGTGTTTATGCCCCACAGCAGCTACCTTTGGGACCTGAACCTGAGAGACAGCCCTCAAAACATCTGCTTTGAAAAATAATGGAGCTTATGTCCTGGAGACCCAAAGGGCTATAGGGAAATGAGATAATGTTCTTAAAAGATACATTCACTCTGGGGCTCAGGGCAAAAGCAGCAGTTTGAAAAGTGCCTAGACTATTTGTGAAGGAGATCCATTTGCTAATCCTAAAGCCTCTGCCAGAGGGGCAGAGTCTGGTAGGACTCTCTGGGATGAAGATATTGGTGAGCACCACTTATGCACTCTCCCTCTACCTTTCTAGCAGTGGCAGGCATACACAGTTCATGCATTCTCCTGCTGCCTTGCTAAAACTGGCAAATGTGCCCTACCCCTGTGTTCTCTCACTGCTCTGCTAAAGCCAGTGGGCACATGTGGTTCTTGCACTCTCCCACTACCCTGTTAAAGCTGATGTGCACACACCACCCCTGTGCTCTCCAGCTGTCTTGCTAAAGCTAGTGGGTATATGCAGACAACAAGGGGAATTCACCATATTTACCTGGTTCTGATGGTTGGGAGGCCTTGCATTCTAAGGTCCCATGAAATTGTAATAGTCACAGAAATAGTTCTTGACAAGTTACCACCCTCAGGGCACTTTACAGAGAGCATACTGAACCCCCACCCCCACCATCTTCCCATGAAAAAGGCCTATTTACTTGTTCTGGAGCTTCTGCTTGAGGAGATAGGCTTCAAATTTGCCACACATCTAGAGGCTTTAGAGGTACACTCAGGGAACAGAGGCTGGGGGATACCTTCTTTGTACTCTCCCTAAGTCTTGCAACAGTTCACCAGTACATTCCAGAAAGGAACTTATACATATATCTGGAAACCTGGATTATTGCAAATTTCACCCAGGAGACACCTCCAGATCTCCTGTTCTGGAGGCCAACAGGTTTATCAACTGTGGTCCCATGGGACTGTAAATATTGGCATGCTTCAAAAGCTGTGACTTGAGAGTCTGGCTTCTAGTCAGTCTGAAACTAGGTGCTGATTGAGATAACCTCTGTTTGGTACACTGACAGGTCTTAACACACCCTCAACAGTGGCATATATAAAGAATAAATCAAGCTGCTTAGACAATCATAAAAGTTCAAGAGATAATCAAGAGCTAGGCTAAGGTTGAATGACAAATTCATCTCTGACACAACACCACTCTCTCAAGATGGGGAGAAGTAGTTGACTCACCTACTACAGAGAAACAAACACGAAGAATCAAGCAAAGTGAGACAATAGAGGACTATGTCCCCAAAAAAGAGTAAGATAAAACCCCAGGAAAAAACCTTGATGAAAGAGATAAGTAATTTACCTGATAAAGAGTTCAAAGTAATGACCATAAAGATGTTCGTTAAACTTAGGAAAATGGATAAAACTGAAAATTTCAATGAAGAGAAAGCAAATATAAAACAAACAAACAAAAAGAAGTCATATAGCTAAAGAATACAATGACTCAACTGAAAAAAAATACATAGAAGGGCTCACTATCAGATTAGATAAAGCAGAAGAAAAGATCACTGAGCTGAAGACAGCAGAGAACTCACCTAAACAGAGCACTAAGAAGAAATAAAAAAGAGGAGGAAATGAAGACAGCTTAAGGGACTAATGAGACAATATCAAGTGGAATAACATTTTCATTACAAAGGTCCCAGAAAGAGAGAGAGAGAGAGAGAGAAAGGGGCAGAAAACTTATTTGAGGAAATAATGGCTGAAAACTTTGCCAATCTGGGGAAGGAAACAGATACCCAGACTCAAGAAGCCCACAGAGACACAAATAAGATGAACCTAAAGAAACCACACCAAGACACATTATAATGAAAATGCCAAAAGTTAAAAAGACAGAATCTTAAAAGGAGCAAGAGAAAAATAATCTGTTATGTACACATGAGCCCCCAGAAGACTGTTAGTGGATTTTGCAGGAGAAACTTTGCAAATCAGAGGAAGATGGCATGATAAATTCAAAGTGCTGAAAGGGAAAAACAACCAACTAAGAATATTCTAGCTGACAAGGTTATAATTCAAACTGAAGGAGAGATAATGAGTTTTCCAGACAAGCAAAAGTCAAAGGACTTCATCACCACTGAATTGGCTTTATGAGATATGTTAAAGAACTTTAAGTTGAATAGGAAGGGTACTAGTTGGTACAAAGAAACATATGCAAGTATAAATCTCACTGGCAAAGGTAAATATATGTAAAGGTGGTAGATTAATCACTTATAAAGGCTAGTATAAAGGTTAAAATACAAAAGTGGTAAGTAAAGAACTATAATAATTATGGGATACACAAAATATAAAACATGACACCAAAAATGTAACATCAAGGAGGTGAATAGAAATGTAGATGCATACAAATTGGAAAGGAAAAAGGAAAACTGTCACAATCCTAGATGACATGATCGTATATATAAAAAATCCCTCAAGATTTCACCCCAGAACTGTTACAACTAATAAATTCAGTGAAGTTACAGGGTACAAAATCAATATATAAAAATCTGTTGCATTTCCATACACTAAAAAGAAACTATCTGCTACCCTATTGACCCTATTAGTGTAAATAGGCAGTTTTCACAGAACTAGAATAAACAATTCTGAAATTTGTATGGAGCCACAAAAGACCCCAAATAGTCAAAGCAATCTTGACAAAGAAAAACAAAGCAGAGGTATGTCATACTTTCTGATTTCGAGCTATATTACAAACCTATAGTAATCAAAACCATCTGGTATTGGCATGAAAACAGACACACAGACCATCGGAACAGAAGAGATCTCAGACTTAAATATATATATATATATATATATATATATATATATATATATATATATATATAGTCCCGTGTGTGTATATATATATATGTGTGTGTGTGTGTGTGTGTGTGTGTGTGCATACACACTCACTTAAATTAGGACAAAGGAGGCAAGAATATACAGTGGGGAAAGGACAGTGTATTCAGTAAATGGTGCTAGGAAGGCTGAATAGCCACATGCAAAAGAATCAAACTAGACTACCATGTTACACCATACACAAAAATTTTTTTTTAATTTTTTTTTAATTTTTATTTATTTATGATAGTCACAGAGAGATAGAGAGAGAGGCAGAGACACAGGCAGAGGGAGAAGCAGGCTCCATGCACCGGGAGCCCGACGTGGGATTCGATCCCGGGTCTCCAGGATCGCGCCCTGGGCCAAAGGCAGGCGCCAAACCGCTGCGCCACCCAGGGATCCCCCATACACAAAAATTAACTCAAAATGGAGACTTGAATATAGGATCTAAAACTGTAAAACTCCATGAAGAAAATAGAGGTGACAAACCCCTTGATATTACTCTTGACAGTGATTTTTTAGATCTAACTCCAAAAGCAAAGGCAACAAACCCAAAAATAAACAAATGGGACCGTACCCAACTAAAAAGCTTCTGCATAGCAAAGGAAATCATCAATAAAATGAAAAAATCTATTGAATGGGAGAAAATATTTGCAAATCACATATCTGATGTATTAATATCCAAATACATAAAAAACTCATCTAACTCAATAGGAAAGCAAACAAAGACAAACAATATGATTTAGAAATGGGCAGAGGATCTGAGCAGATACTTTTCAAAAGAGGACAGATGTACACATTGAAAGACACACCACTAATCATCAGAGAAATACAAATCAAAATCACAATGAGATATCGTCCCCTATCTGTTAGAATGCCTATTATCGTAAGACAAGAAACTACAATTGTTGGCCAGGATGTAGAGAAAAGAGAACCCTCATGCACTGCCAGTGGGAATGTAAGTTGGTGCAGCCACTATGGAAAAGAGTATGGAGGTTACTCAAAAAATGAAAAAAAAATTGAACTACCATATGATCCAGAAGTTCTACAATTAGGTATTTATCCAAAGAAAATGAAAACACTAATTTGAAAAGATATATACACTCCTATGTTCACTGCAGCAGTTTTTTACAATAGCGCATGTACACACACACACACACACACACACACTCATACTCACACACAGTAGAATACTACTCAGCCATAAAAAAGAAGGAAATTCTACTATTTGCAATAACACAGATGGACCTTGAGAACATTATGCTAAGTGAAATAAGTCAGACAGAAAGACAAATACCATGTGATTTCACTTATATGTGGCATCCAAAACATAGAACAAATGAACAAACAAAACAAAATTCATACATCCAGAGAACAGAGTGGTGATTGCTAAAGGGAAGGGAGTCAGGGTTGGGAGAAACTTATAAAGGGAGTCAAGAGGAACAAACTTTCAGTTATGAAATAAATAAGTCATGGAGATATAATATACAGCATGGTGACTACAGTCAGTCGTATTGTAGTCCATACTTTAAAGTCACCAAGAGAACAAATCCTGAAGGTTTCCCTTACAAGAAAAAATATTTTGTAACTTTGGAGGGTGATGGTAAATAGACTTACTGTGCTGATCCTTTTGTGCATACACAGGTATCGAATCATTATTCTGTACCCTTGAAACTAATATCATGTTATATGACAATTATACCTCAATAAAAACAACCCTTTCTTTGACGCTAAATATCACAAGGCTATTCCAAGGCACATTTAGCAGTTTTACTGTCACCTTCAGAGCAGATTAAGGGCTTACTACTATAGCAATAAGGCAAAATGGGTGCAATTTTAAGCTTGCTTGCTTGCTTGCTTTGTAATATGAGCATCTTTTAAAAGAACAGCAGAATCACTGCCCATATTCACACTTCCCGCACATGCTGGTGGTTTACACTTTCATACGGAGTCTCAATATGGAAAGCACTTCTCCAACACATATAGTACCAATGGGTGAGAATGTAAACTAAAGCTAAACATGTTCCTCTAGCTCTGCCGGCTCCATACACGCCTGCAACTGTGCCAGAGAGACAGCAGGGAAGCTCTCCACTTGGCTTTCCAGCCCAGGGTGACATCCAATTTACAGGCAAAAAAGGGAAAAAATATTCCCATCTATAGGACAAACAGCCCTGCTTAGTAAAATCCCATAAGGTCCTGATACACTTCTAGGAATGTGATGACCCCATTCAAGAAAATGTTATCTATATTTTTTAATGTAGCCTGACAAGAGTAATATCCCTTACCTGATGTGGGTGCTTATTTTGAGTTGCCTAGGTCCCTGAAACCAGATTTTGAGGAATTTGCTGGGAACCAAACATCCTCCCTCTTAGACTAGTCTGCAAGGCACTAGTACAGTGGCATCAGGTCTATGATGTGCTCAGAAATAGAAACTTTGAGACTGTGTATGATGCGGTGGGGGAAGAGAGGATATGGCGAGAGATATGCGAGAGACAGAGAGAAAAAGAACGACAATCTGTGCACTGGTCACTCCACTGAGGTTTTCCAACGTCTGTGACCCAGGAATATTCCTAGTCACACAATGGGCACTGTTATTCTGAAAGTTCAAGTAAGTTCTGGCAGAAAGGATTCTGAGCAAGGTTGAAGACACAGTCATGTAATTTAGTTCCCAGGTATATTTGTGTAATGATGCAAGTCATGGATAGGATTTAGGGCAAGGCATTCAGAATTTGGAGTAGGAGATCTAGGTTAACATCCTTGTACCAGTTTTCCTTCTGATGCAATTCCCTCTCAGGTCCTGCCCAGACTATTCCCTCCATGGCCTCTAGTTTTGGAGTACGCCATGACCCGGTCCCACACCTCTGCTCATCTCTCTTTCTTGAGTGTTTCCATTCATTTCCATGGTTTTGGCTCTCCTCTTTGTATCAACCTCTCCTAAATGTATCTCTCCAGATCACAGTGCTCCTCTGATCTCCAGACTTAAATACCTTACTGCCTTTCTGACATGTCCATTTGGATGTCTTAAGTCTTCTCAGACTCAACAGATTTCAAACAGCCCTTTCTGTTTTTTAAAATAGACTTTATTTTTAGGACAATTTTAGGTTCCCCCAAAATTGAGAGGAACGGATGGAAATTTCCCATATGCCTCCTGTCCCCATATGTGCAGATCCTCTCCCATTATCAATATCCATCACCAGAGTGGTACATTTGTTATAACTGATAAACCTACTGTGACATCGCAGGCACACAAAGCCCATAGTTTATCTTAGGGCTCACTCCCAGTGGTGTATATTCTATAGGTTTGGACAAATGTATAATGACATATATCTCCCAGTATAGCATCATACAGAGTAACTCTACTGCCCTACAAGTCCCATATGTTGCACGTATTCATCTTTACCTCCACCATCTCAACCCCTGGCACCAATAATCTTTTTGGTGTCTCTGCAGTTTTGCCTTTTCTAGAATATCACATAGTTGGAATCATACAGCATCTAGCCTTCTCAAACTGGCTATCCTTTTACCTAATAATATGCCTTTAAGATGCCCCTATGTCTTTTTTACAGCTCATAGGTCATTTCTTTTTGGTGCTAAATAACATTCTACTCTCTGGATGTACCAGAGCTTATTTATCCATTTGCCTACGCAAAGTCATCTTGCTTGCTTTCAATTTTCGGCAATTATGAATAAACATTCCTGTGCAGGTTTCTGTGTGAACATAAGTGTCCAACTCATTTGGGTAAATAGCAATGAGTGCAATGTCTGGATTGTACGGTAAGGATATGTTTTGTTTTGTAAGGAGACAGACCAAACTCTCTCCCAAAGTGGTTGTCAAATGGTCAAACACTGTAACTGCAAAGCTGCCCTCCCTCTCGTCCTCTCCCACATAGTGAACAGAACCACCATTTGCCCGGTAATTCAAGGTTAGGCACCAGCTTCAATTCTCTTCTCTTACCCTCCCAATAGGCAAATGACCAGCAATTTGTATGAATTTTACTTGTCAAGTTCATCTTGAACCACTTCTTGTTTCACTATCCACACTGCCCTGCCCTAGCTCAGCTCACCATTCCCTCTCTTGGGGATGCCTACAAGAGCCTTGGAACTCCTTTCTTTGTACTCTCCTCTCCCTTTTCTCCTCTACAACCTACTCTCCTTATAGACAAAAGAATGGTCTTCCTGAAACATAAACTGGATATCGTTACCCTGCTTTAAAACACTTTCAGGCTTTCCATTGTACTTAACATAAAACCCAAAAACATGTTGACCCTAGGAAGGTCCATTTCCATCTCCAAATGTATCTTGTGCCACTGCCACCCAAACCCCACTTGTTCATTGGGTATAGTCATGCTCATTTCCCTTCAGTTTCCCCAAACTTCCTGTGTATCTTTTATGTTGAGGCTATTTTTATGCTGTTTTCTCTCTTACAATTCATTCTTGCTATCCCAGGAGTTCTGTGCCTACTTAGCCTTCAGTTCTTTTTTTGGTTTGTTTTTAAGATGTTATTTATTTATTCATGAGAGACACACAGAGAGAGGCAGAGACATAGGCAGAGGGAGAAGCTGGCTCCATGCAGGGAGCCCGATGTGGGACTCAATCTTAGGACCTGGGGATCCTGACCTGCGCCAAAAGACAGATGCTCAACCCCTAAGTCACCCAGGCTTTCAGTTCTTTACATAATTGTCACTTTTTCAGAGAAGTGAGATCACTTTATCTAAAGAAATTTTCTCTTTCTTTAGATGAAATAGAGCTGAAGTCCCTATTTCAGCCCCTTCTTACCAGCCTAACTCTGACACAGTGTTAACAGTTGGTTGTGTGCATGCATATGTGAGCATGTTATCCGGTTCTCCCAGATAGTAAGCCCAGTCAGGGTAGAGACTCTTCCTTGTTTGTCACTGAATCACCTGCTGTTAGCACGGATGGACATACAGCAGATGCCTGGACATAACATGCTGAATGAATGAATGGGCTTATGAATCATTTTACCCTGCTTAGCATCCTGGTTCTCATCGTTCAAAGGCAGATACAATCCCTTTCCTAGCACTTTCCAACAGTTGCTGGCAAAATAAAATGGAAGGGCTTTTTGCATCAGATAACTGATTGTTTTGGATCTAGTGATGGATATGCTTCTCTCCTCTGGTAAAAAAAAATATATATATATTTCTTCTATTCTGCTGCCATTTTACTTTTCTTTTTTCTTGGAGTATATCATTTCATAAAAAACATGACCTGTATTTTAGATTTCCACTTGATCTCATCTATTTTCTCCTTAATTGTGTATAGTTTGAATTTATCCCCCCATTCTAGATAACCAATATTCTGCAACCAGTGACCAAGAAAATTAAACTTTAATACTGGGGGATTATTTTTCTTGCTTTTCATCTTTTTCACTATGTTGGCAGTACTGAGTCTCTTGAACATCCATACTTTCTCTACCCGTGTCAGGGTTCTGCTTTCCAGCCACCCTCTCACCGCCCCCCTTTTTCTGGAGCTCTCCTCTTCCTGCCTCCATACCTTCCTCCCTAGAGGGTCTACTTGGCTCCTCCATGCTTTTTTGTCAGCTATGTTAGCCCAATGACTACATCACCAGGTCCCCCATGTACTTGACATCTCAGTCCCCACCTCTAGCCTCTACTACTCTCTCCAGGGCCTGTCTCACATTTCAAAAATGCCTTGGAAGGGCAGCCTGTGTGGCTCAGTGGTTTAGCACTGCCTTCAGCCTAGGGTGTGATCCTGGAGACCTGGGATTGAGTCCCACATCAGGCTCTGCATGGAGCCTGTTTCTCCCTGTGTCTGTGCCTCTCTCTCTGTGTCTCTCATGAATAAATAAATAAAATCTTAAAAAAAAAGAGGTAAATAAATTATTTAAACAAAACAAAACAAAATGCCTCGGAAGCCTGAGAATATCTTAATCTCACTCTCCCTACATAAGTGGACCATCCTACACTCCAAATCAGGATGTCCTTCTTATTTTCTTGTAAGATAATACTTTCAAGAAAGTCACAATGGCAACACATCCCTCCCAGGTTTGCAAGCTGGAAGCTGTCAATTTCTTCTGAAGTCCCTCCTATCCCTTACTTTTCCAAGCTCTTATTGGCTATTTCCACCTACTTCTTTCCAGGCCACAGCCTCTCATCTAAGAAAGAACAACAACTCTTAAATGGGCTTTATTGTTTCTCCTCCAACCCACTGAATACAGGACTGCCAGGTTAATTTTCTGGAAGCCCAGCCCTTATCACATCACTCCTCAGAGATCTCCACTGCCTTCCCAATGCATAATAATTTCTTACTGTCCAAGTTGACAGGGGGCACTCCAAGAGAGCCCTGGTCTCTTTTTCATCACCCTCTAACCTGCTACTCCACAGAGAAGCCAAGGCTCACTCAAACATTACTTCCTGGACACAAACAACATTCATATTTCTCTGTCTGGCTCAGATTTGTTCATTTCTGAAATATCCTTTGTGACCTCAGCCAGCAAATGCTCTCCTGGCCCAGCTGTCATGATCCCTCTGGAAACACTACCTTCTTCCATTAGGGGCCACCTCAACTACAGGAGTTCTCTCTTTGATACACATGGTACATTGGACCTTTCTTATGGTATTTTTCTTATTTTCCTTTGTGTTTAAATTATTGCTCTTTCTCCTAGGTAACCTGAAACTCAGCTTCATAACTCTTGGATCACATAACAGTGCCTTAAATATAGTGAATGTTTAATAAATATATTACCTGTTGAACTAAATCCACCCACTCAACAAACATATGCTTGCAGACACAGGAGATACAACAATACAAGAGAACAGGTAAAGCCTCAGCTCTAGCTGGAAAGAGAGAGACAGAAAATTAACATCAGAAGCCAAATAAATATGTAATCTTTCACAAGTCAATAAATGCCATGGGAAACAAACAATAGTAAAAGAGCAATGGAAATGGTAGGACTGGGGGAAATACTCTTTTGTTTTGGGGTGACTAGGAAAGACCTTTGATGATATGACATTTGAAGAGAGACTTGCAAAAAGTAAGGGTGCCAGATATATGGCTTTCCAGAAGAGGAAATTCCAGGAAGTAGAAACAGCAAGTGCAAAGACCTCAAATGAGGGAAGAATGTGTTGGGCAGTATGAGGACATAGCCGGATTTGTGGGAAATGCTCTCAGAATGGCAGAAGGAACCAGATTACATAAACCTTTAAATATGAAAAACAAATGCCACTGTATTAGGGATTATTATTCAATCCTCCACGGTTGACTCAGGAGCATTGTTTTGAAGCTTAAGATACTTAGAAATGAAACTTCCTCAGTTTTTTTAGTACAAGTCCCTCTCCTCAGTGTAACGTGGAATAGCAAACAGGAAATCACTTAGCATTCACATTTTCCACAAAAGGTTTATTTGCTAGCTGTAAAATGCAGAAGAGATGTTCTTGGCTTCTGGTCAAGCTGTTTTCTAAATAGCCAAAGAGGTGATGACAAAAAAAGCGTGCAATTCAGTAACAGGATATCTTAGATGAAATTCTCAGTTCACTCATATTTGAAGTCTTTTAAAAAATGACTATAATTTGCTCTAGCAAAGATATTTAAATATTTCCCTCTAGCCACTTGTAAATCTCATTTCTAATCTCGAAGCTCCTGTAATCAAGTCCTTGATAGTTTAAATAAAGCTTCCATTTGGGATTAAACTGCTATTGATATACATACTTATTTCTGATTTTATGTGATATATGAGTGAGTATATCTGAAATGCTTATCAAATAATCATAATTAAAATGTATAATTTCAGAAAGATGATCCACTAATTTTAGCTATTATGTCTGGGACTTGGTTAAGGGAATGAAGAAATATGAAACAAAAATTTAAGTAGGCAATTATATTTAAAAAATAATATATGCTATGCATGCTAAGGAAAAAATTCAGCACCCTTACATTTGGAAAAAAAAGAAAGGCAAATTAATTCTTTATTTTCTCTGGCCCAGAAAACTGGAAAACTCTGCTGTTATGAACAAATGGAACCTTCTCCTCCCACCTCAGATGTAAGAAATTTTTCAATGTGTACCAATTATTTTAGACTCCTCCTAGGCAATATTGGGTAGACTTTGACTTTTCTTCACCTCTTCAAATTTAACCACTGGAATAAACACCTCAAAACACACTGAGGATTCATCTGAGAGCATAAACAAACCAAGCATGAAGCCTCCCAATAGGAGGCCAAAGTAGCTTGAAAATTGCTGAACAGTATCAGGAAAGTGATATTTTTTGTCTCTATTCCTTTTAGTGAAATGTCTGAGTTTGGTCTGGATTGATGAGGTAACTAATACCTTGAAAGTTTAAAGGTTAGGTGAAGAAACATTATACTGTAAAAGTGGGAATCTAGAAGCCTGTCTGAGTGGGAGCCATATCTGCTGAAAATTTGCTGGGCTCCTGGGCACTCTGGAACACAGGCCTATGGATTGCTAGAATGTACTCTGCCTGAGTTTACTAGCCAACGTAAGCATTTAGTCAAGTAAGACTACTTGGGAGTTTCAGAACAGAAAACCTGAGAGAGAATTATTTTCCTTTTGTATTATAGAACGGGCATTGCAGTGCAGTGAGGTTCAGTGAATCTGAGAGCCTAGTGTCATAACCAAATTCAATCTCCTTCCAGTTAGTCCAGAACTGCCTCTGCTTAAATAAGTGATGTGACTACACTGTTAGCTTCTGTGGTAAGTTAGTAACACCGTACTTTCTGCAAGTTTGAGTGGTAGCATAGCGGTAGCTAAACAAGGAAGGTGTGCTTGGAATTGAGATTAGCTGAAAATGAGATTAGGAAAAATGGGGAGAAAGCTGAGGATGCTGGGAGGAAGGGATAATTTTTAAAGCAGGAATTTGGGGACAATGTGGAAATGCTACTCACAATAGGCAACCATTCAACCTTCTATTCTCCCCTATGACTTGCATCTACACCAGAGCAGGAGTCAGTTTATAGATGCCATTGTGAGAGAAAAATATGTTCCTCAAGTAAAAGATGTTTACGTTATTTTATATGCTGTATGACATGGGCAACCATACCGAGAGGCCTGATTGCTCTGCCTGGAGTTGCTTCCCAGAGCCCATATGAGGCCTCTGTTCCGGCTGCCTATACCAGCACACTGCCTGACACACACTCTTGCTCATAAACAGCAAGAACATGTGACACATAGGGCACCACTGGCACTCATACACTAGGACTCCTTAGGTTCAGTACACCAAGCTAAGCACCCATGTGTGACAATCCTCCTTGGAGTAGAAAGAACAGAGTTGAGAACAAACACAAATTCAAGCATGCTTTATCGATCTGGATAAATTCTAATGGGGAGAGAGCCAAGACTGAGGAGACTATGAAAAAAATTCAAACTGAAAAATAAATGACCTTTGTTGACCTTCAAAGGTTTCCCTTTTCTTTCTTTCTTATGAGACAAGATATATCTAGAAAATGGAACATTTTAATATTCAAAAACACCACCATTAAAAATTTGGCAGTTAGGAGAAAAGATGACAAACTTCACTTTCAAATGTTAACATAAAGCATAAAAAATGAAATTATTTTATCTGAAAATGGTCAGGGGAGACTGACAAATGCAGAGGTCTGAATTTTGCTGAGATTCTATAGATCCAAAGTTTTCAGAAGTTTACTTTAGGCCATGAATATTGGTGGCTATGTTTGTGATGGGATGGGTTCTGAGCAATCTTCCTGGTGATTACTCAAGTGTGGAGCATAAATTATTACCCCAGGCAAGCACCGACTTAAATGAAGTAGTTTTCTGAAAGTAGAATGTGATTAAACTTGCATTTCATTCAAAACATCTCCTGTTTAGCCAATCTCCGTTGCTCCTGGTGTCTCATCTTCAGGAAGATGGATTCTTGGTGATAATTTGGAATGCTGCAGAATTTTACACAAAGATGATGCTAAGCACACGAGGAATCCATAAGAGATTCTTATCACTAACCCAGAAAGGAAAGGCTGTCTCTCCATGCGAGAACTGGCATGAGTCTCTGGATATTCTTTACTAGTTGTGCATTTATACCTATTTGCCTCTGAATGGAACTATTTACTAACCCTGTAAATGAATCAATTTGAGGTACCAAAGGCAGGAGTTTCCATCCTTATTTTCAAACCATTCTTTCCTTTTCATAAAGATGACTCAAGCTCCAGGTGAACTGGGTTTCCTTCCTCTGTGTTGCGTCAGGGCAAAAATGAAATGAAGTCCGTAAATGGTCCAGCATTGGCAAAATCTCTCTTGCCCTGATGTGTCCTGCTCTATAATTTAACAGTCGTGGACAACATTTACTTCTCTCAATTATAACTGTATGCCAGGCTGGCTGTTCAGTAAGATCTCTAGAATGAGGCTCTTTTCATCAGTCTCAACTATTTTCCTAATGATGGATCCTTCCACTAACAATGACTTATTGACCAGGTATTTTAACGGGAAAGAGCTGAAAGTGATCTGGGTGACTGCTTTGAAATCGAAATCCCCTAAGTACTATCCATCTCCCTATACATATTCACAAATGGGTGGGATTAATTTTTATAACAGCATTTGTGTGAAGAGTCCCTATGCCTGTGTCACTATTCTTACCCATCCTTACTGGTTATCTTGACCTTAGGTCAGGTGTTTGGCCACTGCCCAGTGTTTCCTGTCAGCCATGTTCTATAAAACACACTATGGTAGGAGAGAATCAGTACCTCCTTCCTTTCCTGAGGTAATGTCTCAAAGGAAGAAAAAGGTCCAGGCAAATAGAGATCACCACTCATTCACCAAATATTAAGAGACTACTCACTGTTGGCCAGATGCTAATCTAGTCTCTGGGAATAGATGGATGACGACCCACCGCACCCTAGTGCTAATGAACCACTTGTCCAATTTCCCCCACCCACGTCTCCATTCACAACTGTGACCACACCCTCCATGATAATTCCCATATTCCTTCCCTGCTTTTTCATAAAATTCAATAAATAGAATTTATTGCCTTCCAACATACTGTATGATCCCCTTATTTTATTTAAATGTCTAACATCTCTTTACCAAAATGTAAGTTCCATGATGTCAGAATTTGTCTGTGGTAGTTACTCCTGCACTTCTAGTCACTAGAAATAGTACCAGGTATACAGTAAGCATTTAATAAATCTTTACTAAGAGAACACATACCATGGAATTATCTAGTAGAATTTGGAAAACCATATGAAGCTACAGAAGCATGAAACCTTTTTAAGGGGCTAACTATTGGGGGGTTCATAGGAGAGAGGGCATTTCTGGTGGGAATACCCTGCAGAGCTGTCACCATGTAGGGGGAGGTAAGTCATAGCTGACTTTTGATGGAGAAGGACATATTCATGTAGTGGGGAAGGTTGTTTGAAATGTACTTGGTTCATTCAGCGGCCTGGTGACAGGGAAGCATGGGAGGTGACAACCAGTTCCTGATTAGCAGCTTCATAATCTTGTAGAAGCTACTTAAGCCCCTGGGCATGACCATCCACCTGACACTATGATCCCTCATCATCTACCATTAGGTTAAGCGGCTGCTGTGTTGAGGGCATTCTGTTCGCTGGCAGAAGTCCTACTGACTTTGTTTCTAGAACATGATGAAACCTGGGTCCCTGTTCATTCACGAGGCCATGGGAGAGGTCAGCTCCATTTGTTAGCTCTTTGGCTCAAGACAATAAAGTAAATGTATGGTTGTAGTTAAATAACCTTGGTTTTCTGTCCAAATCAAAACAAAACAAACCCACAGGTGAGGATGAGCACACCAACAAAGGCCTGGAAGGCTTGGGCTCCAGGCAGGCCCAACTACCCAGCACGGGTCACAACCAGGCTTCTAGCTGAGTCACTTAACCATGGAGTCATTTTTCCATTCACTTGTTTCTAAATTATACTGAATGCTCATACAAATATTTGCATTGTGTAATATTCTATTCTAGCCTAAATTGGTCATTTACCCACCAACTTTTTATTGTTAAAATATAAAAACAAGACTACATAGTCAACAAATACCCTTGGGGCAATTTCTCTGTCGCAGGGCCTCCTTTACCTTCTATAACTAGATTGCAAAACAAGCATTTTCATCTAGCCCTATATTTTTTCTTAGAAAACAAAGAATGTCTGACCACCTTCTTTTAAAATGGTTTGTACATTTATGAAAATGTTTTTCATTACATAATTGTCATATTTAAATTTTTTCAATAAATATGAGAATTCTTTAGTTGTAACTGAGCACAAGAAAGAGAACCAGAGCAAGGAGGAAAGAAAAATGGTTAAAACAAGGTTGAGAGAGAAAAGGTAAAAGGCAGCCCAGGAGGCCCCAGTGACAAGAGTGACGTGCAGGGGGTATGGGCAGGGACAGAGACACATGGAGGAAGGAGAGCTTGAGATAGGAGAGAGAGAAGGGAAAGGAGGCTTTGAGGTGAGGGGTGGGTGGAATGTTTTCTGCTCCTCAGAGCTCTTAAAATTATGAATTTTAGAGCATATTTAGTATCCACTCCCTTTCTGAAATGCCATCTCAGTATTTTCACTGCTCTTCAGCTGGGCTCATCTTCAAACTCTCTATGGGATAACAGCACTGGGACAGGATTTTTTGGAGTTCTATACCTATAGCCACCAGAGGATTGCAACCCCACAGGCTGGAGGAGTGAAGGTGCCTATGTGACATGTAGTCAAGGATTTCCCTCCTTGTCCACTGAATGAAAACATTTAAATCATACCCACAAGCATTCATCAGGCCACTTACTTATCCAAAGGGATCAAATGTGAATATCTATCCTAACATCTTATTCCGCCCCCCCGCCCCCCAACCTTACCTAATTTTAGAATAGACTCAACATTCATCTTTGGTGAACCAATTTCCTACTTTCACTCGCAACTTTTAAAATTAAACATGAAGAACTTTTCATTTTTTTCTGAGAAAAATTTACAATTTTTATTTCTAAGGTTGCACCGTTGTTTTTTTTTTAACTTGCTTCTGAGTTCATGAATTTTCCACTGTCTATTTTCAAAAGCAGTCTTCATTTTGTTGTGATAATCTGCATATTCATTATACCGTTCTTACCTACTTTGGCATCTTTTACTTTTAAAATATCCCTTACCTTTTTATAGAGTAGCTTATCAATGAACTCATTATATTTGTTAAAATATGCCCACGGGAATACAAAACAAACAGTCTTGTTATCTCCCCTCCGCCCCCCAACTCAACCAATCCCTTATTTTTTAATCACTGAAACACTCATCCTGGTGAAATTCTTTTATGCATTTCTGAATGTGGCCCTTTGATCACTGGTTCTTTGTTTATTTCCTTCACTGTGATATTTTTTCAGAGATCCTTGCTAAGTGCAAATTAGAACAGGAGTTTCAACCTCCTGCATAATGTTGTAAAATAAATAAATAACAGAATTGTATTTAAATAAACTATTCAAATCCATGTCAGCAAATGATCTAATTAATTACTCCTTTGGGGCTATGTTATATGTTTGCTTTCCTCTTAGAGAGGTGAAGAAAGTGAAAATAAATTTCTAGCTGTTAATGGGGTAAATTCCATAAATGGATAAGGGTCAAAGAAACAAACTCTAATTTGTGTCACATTTGTTTTTAGGCACTTAATTTACTCTGTTTCTTTAACCCTATTTGAATGTTCCTTAACAGTTCCTACTTGATTTCAAATGAGCAATACTGATAGACCCCAGTTAAACTTGAGAGGATACTTTCTGATATTTGCAACGAATAGGGACAAGTTAGGCAAGAAGAAAGATAGACGTTGCCCCTTATAATTCAGTGTGGGATGCCAGATTCTAACCAAGTCTACAGAGATTGGACAAAATCCAATTTGTCATTATTTATTCCTAAGCATTGTGCTTATACTCTGTACTTTTTCATTCTTATTTGCCATTTACCCAATTATATCTATCCTTATTAGACCCCTGCTGAAGGCAGCATTAGCCAGAGAAGTCCCAAAGCTTAGCTTAATCCTATTATCTCTTGATAAACGGGGACACATGAGGCTCTAGATGGCCAAATTCAGCATTACCCTCCCCCCTCTGTCTCCCTCCTCCCCTCCTCTCCCCCAAAGAAAAATGCTGTTGCTCATCCTTATGCCTGATGTAATTAAGATCTGGAAATATGCCCATTCTAATCCTTGCCTGGTATAAGCATCACTGTCAATGTGGAGAAATGAACTGCAGTTATGATGTAAAGGGCTGACACCTCTGCAACATTTACTGATGTGCTGGACCCCACTGCCACGTGACAGAGTGAGGTTTATGTCTCTGGAGTTTTAAAATGCCTTCCAAAAACAAAGCATGGATCTTGGGGGGAAGAGGGTCAAAGTGGGGAAGACGACAGGCCATCCGGTAGAGAAGCGAAATTGTTTCAGGTGGATATTTGGATGTGGTAGGGACAGTTGAAAGGGAGGAGGAGGAAAAAGGAGGAGGAAGGGAGGGAAGACAGCTGGAGGGGAAGGACAGAGGGAGAGCACAAGAAAGAGAGTGAAAAGGAATGAAGAATTCCCTGGAGGAGCAAAATCCTCTGCCTTTTCGGAATGAAGCCCAGACTATAATTTGCCTTAAAGAAGATTTTCTAAAGGCCCATGAAAGCAGCAAATCACTGAATCCTCACCGAGTTTTCTGTTGAGCTGTCCTTGTAGATGTGTATCTGTGTATCACCAAATCCACTTAGGCCGAATTAGAGGCAAATAGGCAGAAAACAATGGACAATGCTTATCAAAATGCTTATTAAAAATATATCTGCTAATAAAAACTCACGATGTGTCACTAACTGTTGAGTAAAGAAGATTGACTTTATCCCACAGACCTCTCTCAGGCTTTGTGTTACAATTACATGATCCCTTTTCTTTCACTACATATATTATCTGCAACATCAAAAGGGTTTCGTGCTTCTTTTCAAAAGGAATTTATTATCCAAAAGGTTGGTTTGGGAAGAGAGCCAACTCAAGCCTCCTGAGAGAAGGGGGGGAAACAATTCCATTTATTTAGAAACAAATATAATTTTGATAATGTTGGAAATCTCTTTCTGTTACTATGTACACATACGTGATAGAAACCCTCCAACCCCAGCCAATTTTTCAGGAATCGAAGAAAATAAATATGTTCAAAAGTTCCATTCTGTAAAGAGAAAGAGCACATTCCTTTTGTCCCAGAAAGAGGGACCTGGCAAAGAAGAGGATTGCCAGAAGGGTTAAGCACAAGCAGAGTTTTGCACAAAATTGGAGATCAAGAAATATTGATTGGCTCTTGCTAAGATGGAGGGATTGACCGAAGAAAAGTGCCTGTAGAGTTTCAGTGTTCTTTTGACGCTGCCAACTCCTATAAGAACTTTGCTGTAACCTCTGGGGATTGCAAGCTGGACTTAAAAAACATGGCTTCAGAGCTCTTCTTAACAGCACACAAATAGGAATTCCTTTGGGGGCGACTTGTTTTATTTTATGGTCATCGATAACATTAGCATTAATGATGTGACAGAGTGACAGGTGGGTAAAGGGGTGGCCTGGATAAGCATCTAGGTGAACATTGCCATTTAGTCTAGCTGACAGCCTCACCATTAGGGGGTGAAGCTGGTCCATAGTCTGTCGGTAAAGACTAATTAGTGATGATATTAATAATAATGCTATACACACACACAATATATCATATACATATGATATATATTTAAAAACACAGTAATAGATATATATGGGGCTATAAAGCATTTATGTTCATTATCCTTGCTAGAGAGATATATAAGCATAAATTCAGGCAACATGCATGCATTTAAGAATGAAAAGGAAATGCATACCCTTTATGAACATGCATCCACTGACCTTAGTGGGCCTAGCAAAATTAGCCAAAACAGGAAGCTCAGCACAAAGAATTCATACAGAGCATCAGTTTATAGTAACAGTGTACTTTCCCTGCAGGATTATTATTTTCCTTTGCCTTTTATTGATATAATGACATTTGTTCAAAGAGACGTCAGTATGATTTGGCCAGAATTGAGAATAATTAGGAAAGCTGAGTAGCCGTGATGGCTCTACCTTACTTGATAACTATGACTACTGATAAAGTTACTGCATCCAAAGAACTCCATGAAAGGAGAAACTTTAATGTGATCGAAGGGCCACAGAGCTGAAGGTAAATTGAAGGCCCTGAGATTAAGGCTCAGAGTAAATGTTTTTCAATCGTCGTCCTCAGCATGAAAAGCAGGCTATTAAAAACAAACAAACAAAAAACAAAAAACAAGACAGTAACACAAGTGTTGCATTTTCCATTTGCCAGCATTCCATTTTCAAATATCTGACTATTCTGTACCAGTGTTGAGGTTTTAGTTCATGAGATTACAGGGCTATTCACCATCATTAATAGTAGTCCCTGTTTTTCCCACAAGCAACTGGCTAAACATAAAATTCATCAGACCCAGGAGCAGTTCTGCAAAACAGAGCATACTCAACACAATAGATTTCAGGTATGATATAAATCAAATTTTACTTCATCTGTCTCTAGGGGTGGGAGACTGGCAGAGTTCTAATCATATACATATTTAAATTTGTAATCAGACTCCTTGGGAGGACAGGCTGTTGTGTTTACCATAAGCTTATCGCTAAGGTTTCTGGGGACTGAGGATAGTTGGTTGTAAATCCTGTCATTTTGGTGACTTAATATTTTGCATTATCATGATATTAGCATAATTGTGACCTCTGCATTGTAGCATTTTATGTGTTTCCAGTGTAACTTTTGATGCTTCACTAAAGTCAACAAAAATTCCCATTATTCCCTCTTTTAGAGCACATTTGGCATGAAGTATTAAGGTTGATTTAATGTTATTAGTGCTTAAAGTGGTGCAAAATCCATGAATATACACATCCATCTCCCAGTTCACCATAACACTGCCATAAAATGCGAGGAGATGGGTGATAAACATTTCCTCTCCTTTTTTTCTCTTTCCCTAATTTTTCCTGCTGGAGGCTCTGCCTCTACCCAGAGGGCATGCGAGTGTTGCCAGTTCCCCCACACAGATCAATCACTAGGGCTTCCACATGCCCAAATAATAACCCAACAGGAGAGCTTGGCTCAGCTGCAAGCCTCATTAAAACTATTCTCAAAGTAACAGCAAGGTTTGGGGAGCACTCTACTTGGACCAGACTCTGCATATTTTCCAAGATAATGACCAGAGAAGAAGCATTAGAGGACACAGACCCTTTTATTTGTGATTTGGCAAGTTACAAAAAATAGTGGAGCAAAGCTAACTATTTCAAAGGATGTCCAATGGCAAAGTCTTGTTTAAAATTCTTAGTGAAAAATTATTACTATGGTAAAACTACTGAGGCTTGAAGGGCTGCAAGGGGTAAGTGAACTTGCAGAGAGTAAGAAGCTCTGATTTGCCAGCTTCCAGATGCAAACTGTTTAATCTGGACAGGCAGGCAAATGTAGACCCAGGATCACCCTCTCTTGTGGTGCCCCAAAGGTCCCATAAGCTATTTATGTGACTGTGTCTGTGTTGAATGTTGTGTGTTGTGTGTGTGGCACATGGTTAAGTCACCCCTATTCAGGGCGAGACGTGTGGTAAGAGCAGAGCTCACACAGAAGCCAGAATCCCCAGGTGATTTTTCCCATGGATCCCTGGATTCTGTCCTCCTGGGATGCTTTTCTCGACAACCTGGGAAGATGTGTTTTTACTACAGCAATCTACAGTTTCTAGAATTGAGGAGGGAGAAATTCAAAGGTTTCCAAGAGGAGCAACCTCTCCTACCCTCCCCCAAAAGATGAAAGGTTGTGAGGAGGATCTAGAAAAATTAAAAAAAAAAAGAGAAAGAAGTTAATGTTAATGAAGGCAGAGGGGAACAAAGGCTACAGTCATTTTATAATTGCATTTGCGTATTTTTATGAAAAAACTATTGATAAACTCTTTTCCATCTCCAAGGAAGACAAAGAAAGATTCGTGCTAGTAACATATAAGAAGAATCATTTAAAGGACAGTCGAAGAAAAAGATATCTACGTTTTTAAAAAGAAACACTCTTTGCAACAGGATGCATTTCAAAATGTTACTATCTATCATGAACTACATCTCCGTGTGGTTTCCAAAAGTCTATGAGGGGGACAAAATGACCCGAGCAATACAAAGGAGGTTATGGCAGGCAAACTACTGTTCTAAATATGTGACGTGGTTCCCATGTCTCTGAAATAAATGTCCCACAGGCAAAGGGACCAGGAACGAAAAGTCAAGCAAATAGGCAAGATCAGAATCCTTAAATAATCAAATTCTAGTATTCGCTCATTCCCCATTTTTATTGTAACAAAATAAAAATGTAACTGGCCCAAAGAAAGATGGATTCAGAATGAGAAAATGAATGAAAAATACTCATAAATGTTTAAATCGGTAATACTGAATTGACAACGGAGGGATGTATTTTTTCCATTAAGTACTGTTCAAGTATGATCAAAGTTGTGTTGGAATACCGACATTCAGAGATGGAAGATTAATATTTATTTGCTTCCACTTCTTATTCTAATGATAACTCTCTACTTAATTGGCCTAGTTAATTTATGAAATCAAATCTAGATCAGTGAAATTGACAAGTAGTCATTGAGGAAAGGATATTACAGTTTAAAAGCATGAAGGATAGCAATATAAATGATATATGTTATGCTATTAAGCAAGTCACTATAAAGTGAATTACAATGAGCATAGAGGGAATGTATTTTACTGTGTCAAAAACACATCTTTTATGCAATGTACAAACTTTATGTTGAATGGTCAATCTTGAGTCTGATGTCTCTTCCTGAAAGCCTGAATCCATATTTGGATAAAAATCAGTTACATCTGAGGGAGAAAGTAAAGTGTACACAGGACATGGCTCTAAGGGAAACCATGATGACGGTTCGGGTCAGTTTTTGCAGCCCATTCTCCTCTACTTTTTAGAAGCGGTTAAGGCCTCTCTTTGCTTTCACGGGGGAAGCATAACCGTGGCAGCTAGTGGACTGTATAGTTGCTCATCAACTGAGAAAGGAAGCTCTATACCCATCTCCAAGTGAGGATGGCTATGGTACTCCTGGGGAGGGCAGAGAAGCCAGCTGGGCAACTGCCAGAATTTATTTCACTCTGGCCCGTGCCCCCTCTTGTGGCTGAATGCCAGGGTGAAGTGACACAGGGAGAAACTGCTTCCCTCTCCCTGGGAGGTGTGCCATTCTCCCCTTCACAAAGGCCCACTGCATCTCTTCGGGCAGTTCAGCATAACTTTATCCCAAACACTCCTAACCAGAACTAGAACCACTTTATCCAAGAAAGAATCCCCCAACAAAACATACAGTAATGATCTTAAGAAAAAGAGAGGCACGTGGAAGACTCTGGATATTTCCTGAACTAGCATGAGCTCACAGATCTGCTTGGAAAATTCAGCACCTTTTAGATCTTACTACTTTTGAGCACTATGAAATTTTAGACCCAAAAAAGTTAAGGTAGGTAAAAAAAAAAAAAAAAAGGAGCGTCACTATGCTTTGCATATAGTGAGCACTCAACAGATGTTCACTGAGTTAAACTGACAAATCAGGCCTGTGATTTCTGATATCAAAAAAAAGGTCAAATTTGTTCTATTATAATTCTTTTTAGTGTGCGCTATTTACTGCATCCCTAAGTATATCAAGTATCCAAACACAAGTAAGGGGCAAAATCTCTTATATATTCAATATTTTTCTCAAAACTTTAGTGATTATTAAAATCCATTAATAGTGAACATTCTCCAGAATTCAATCTGAGAGCTTCTCTTCCCCTTTTTTACATTAAGCACAATACAAGTTTATTTAGATGTTTAAAATGAATACAAATGGAGATAAAGATCACGAAATTATACATGCTACAACACTGCATCATAGATAATATAGATGAATACAACAGGGTGGTATTTAACTAAAGATAAACTAAGTATCTAAAATGCAGTACTCCTTGGTTTGCTGCTTCAACACAACACATTTTCACACAGATCTAAAAGGTGCCAAAATTAGTAGCTGCAAAGTCAATTCTTGCATGTGATTTCAGCTTAAGAGATTTCAGAAAACTGATCTTGAGATGCCAGTTTTTGTTTCTGTTAGCTGTAATGTCAAGGATATTCAGAACAAGAAAAATCCTAGAGTACAAGAAAGTCCAGATATATGCCTTATGTGTCTGGCCTCTGTTGCAAGACTGTATAGGGGTATGTGCAAAAACTGAGTCTGCCCAAAAGTCCATCCTAGTGTAGTTTCAAGCTTTTGCTAGGTAAAATAGATAGAGCGTTTATTACACAGCAAGGGCAACACTAGAAAAAGAAATCTGTTATAGGTTAACAACAATATCTAAGGCATCATTTGAATTAGGTCTAAAAGACTGGACAAATTTACATTTCAACTATTTAGAATGAATGCATGAAAAAAAAAATGGATTTTCCCCGAAGTGAACTATACATGTTGGCCTGGACAAATTTACATTTCAACTATTTAGAATGAATGCATGAAAAAAAAATGGATTTTCCCCGAAGTGAACTATACATGTTGGCCTGGCTTATATGTTGGCCTAACACTACCATGTGAATCAGGATAACGCTTCCCAAGAACATCTAACCCAATATCTTACAGAGGGGAAGATATGTTGAAAAGGCAGATAAAATTATCCTCTGCTTTTCCTCATGTGCTTTTATGAGCCGTCAGCTAACTGGTTTTTCACATTTACTTACGGTGTCTGTCACAGCAAGTTCTGGAGCAAGGTCAGTTCAATCATGTGTCATGGACTTAGAAATAACCACTGGGATTGCAGTGGCCACATGTCCTCACAGCCTGATGACCCAGCGCTCAAAAGGTAGTGCCAATTAGAATATAGTTTTGCAGTCTCTTTGTTTTACTTATTGAGAGCTTATCATGTTAGATCAAAACTCTTACACTTGATGGCTCAGTATGTTCTGAACTGATTTTATCATTCTATCTGCAATATTCTTAGAAAAATTCATTTAAGGTTGTGGGTAGGAGTACATATCAGCTATGGAGTCCATGAGACCCTCCTTGTTGAGGTCCTAGCTATCTTGCTCCCAGGTGATGCTACCCTGAGTAAACCACATAATTTGAGACTGAGTTTCCTCACCTGTAAAATGGGAATAATCAATTTTCCTTTCACTTGTTCATAGTTTAAATATACTAAAAATACATTCAGTACAGTTAGCAGACCTTGCACATTGTTGACAACTAATAAAAGCTTACCTTATTCTGTTTTTGTTAATTAATATGACACTCATTGAAGTTACTCAAACCAGAAACCTAGGCATGTTTTCCTTTCCACTTCCCATATTAGCATGTTTTCCTAGTTTAATTTCCCAAGTCATTCCCAAATTTTGTCTTTCCATCCTTTCTTGTCCTGAGTGGTGGTATGATCATTCATTCTCTCTTTATAAATCACTCTAAAAACCTAACTTTTTAAATTTGATTCAAAAGCAGTATTTTCATTGCAAAAAAGATCAAAGTGGATGGACGTGTCAAAGTTAAGGTGATGGTCTCCTGTAATTCTACTCCCTAGGGGAAAAAACAAACAAGCAAACAAACAAAAAACTTTAACAGTTTTCTGCATGTTCTCTCCATTTTGTTCTATGTATACACCAACATGGTTTTTTTTTTATATTTTGCATGCCATTTTCTTGATTATTTTTACTGAACAATTTGTAGTTCTCTCTCAGTATAATTTAGGTATACCTCATAATTATGTAATATTCCATTTTATAAATAAATTTATGGTTAAACTTTTAACCAGTTCATTAATTCTTACATAAATTACTCGTACAAAGTTTCCTGACAGTTTCTTTTCCTTAGTTTTTTTACCTCAAATCTAGATTCTATGAGACAAACAGAATAATCTAGCTAAAATTCAAATTTCATCCTAGCACTGCTGCTTAAAATCCATCATTGATTCCCATGAACTGGAGGAAGTTCAAATTCCCTAAAATAAGATAGTTTCAATGATCTCATCTCTGCCTACTTTCCCAGCTTCATACCACTTCCTTTCTCTGCCTTAATCTTCTCTTTGTAGAGTAAAAGAATATCCCTCGTCCTTCAGGAGTACCATACGGAGTGCCTCTACTCATACAGGAGTGCCTCGACTTTCTAGAATGGCTTCTCCTCTCCCCTTTGTTCTAAAACAGGGGGTAGCAACTCTGTAATGGACCAGGACCAGAGGCTTTGCGGTCATATGGTCCCTATCACAACTTAACTAAGCAGTTGTAGTGCTAAAGTACTACAGTGCTGGACAAGACATAAAGAAACAAACATGGTTATGGTTTCAGTAAAACTTTATTTACAAAACAGGTGGCCAAGCTGTATTTGATACATCTTGTTCTAGACAAATTTTCAGCTCAGATAACACCTCTTCCAGGAAACCTTCCCTAATACATCAGTTTCTATACCTGTTCCCATAGCATTCTGTTCAAGAAAACATTACTCTATAAACTATCAATGTGGTTTGCTGTTGTTGCTGTTGTTTCACTGACTACTTGAAGGCAGAAACTGTATTGCCTTCATCTTTGTGTCTCCAGCACTTACATGCGATAACACTTAATAAGCATTTAGTAACTATTAACTAAAATAATAAACATATCCAAATTTTAAAAAAATTACTTCTCCCTTTCCAGAAAACATTCCAGTTATGTGATTTACGCAATATTTGTTCATCAACTTCTTACCTCCAGCATTTCTTCACTAGGAATTGCATTAGAATCATGTGGGGGGGCTTTTAAAACACTGAAACTGACAATACTGGGTTTATCTCCCAGAGATTAGGATTCAGAAGCTGGATCTTGCATGTGTTTGTTTTATGTGCCTACCAGGTGATTCGGGTGTGTGCTTCAGTCATGATGCCAATAGAGAGTTATCCTGTCTTTTTCCAATTTTCAAGTCTCAATCAATCTACAAGTTCCTCTACCAGTTTGGCACACCTAGGCCAGCCCTCCTCATATTTGGGTCTTCTAACATCCTATTGGCCTTCCCAGTCTGATATAAGCCTCACCATTCCTGTGCTTTTCATCCTTCATAGGGAAAAAACTGACCTTCCCCAACAGCTCTCTGCAAAATCTCTCTGATTGTAATGTGATACTCTTTACTTTCACCTTAACCCCATGTTCTTGTTTTTGACCATAAATACTCTGCAAAGGTCAAACAAACATACTTATTGTTCCCTGCAGGGAACTTTTGTTTAGGTCTACCATTCTTTGATTGAGTTTAAGCATTTTACCCTTTTTTAAATGGTTTCCATTTTTATTCTTCCTGTGTTTTATTGTAAGCCTTTTAAAATCATCCCTGGAAAGTAAAATAATGTAATCATATTAATAATAAATGCCTTTATCTTTATTTTTGCCTTTGCACATACCTTTTGATGTGTAATCCAAATCTACCCTGCACATCACCCTGTATATACACATACCCAAACCTGCCTTCTCACAGGTTTCAGGTTTCTCTGAGTAAAAGGCAACTCCAGCCAGCCAGTTGCCCAGGACAAAAACCTCATAGTAACCTATGTTCCCATTGGTTGGCAAATCCTACGGGCTTGACTTTCATCTATATAGAACCTGGTCATTTCTCACCACCTCCACTGCTACCACATTGCCCTGGTAACACCATCACTGGCCTAGAAGATTACAACAATCTGTTTTCCAACTTCTACCCTATTCTCAACAATCTATTAACAAAACAGCTACAGATTTTTTTTAAAATAACAGCTTAAGATACAATTAAATTTATTATTTTAAAACCAACGCCAAGTCATGCTACTTAAAGCCCTTGATGGTTCTCCAACTTTCTCAGAACAACAACAAAATGCCCTTACACAAGCCTCTAGGCTTCCAACATCCTGCAAAACCCTCTTCTAGCTCTGACCTGATCTCTTCCTCTTTCTCCACCTCACCCTACTCTAGCCACATTCCTCTGTCTGGACAGCTCTTCTTCCAGATAGCTACATGAAGAGCTTCTTCCTTTTCTCAGATCTTTGCTCAAAAGTGGCTTTCACAGATCTGCTCTCATCAAAAATGTATCTCTGTGATAATCTCCAGGCCCAGCACTTCTTGTCCCCCTTTTTCGTATGTCACACTTTTCATTATCTCACATACATGCACTATATTTGTTCCCTCCTCACACATGAATAGAAGCTCCATGAGGACAGAGGGTTTTTTGTGTCCTTCTGTAAGGATAATGACCAGAACATAGCAGGTATTTAGTAAATATCTGTTGAATGAATCAATACATAACTCTCAATTTTCTCCTCCCCTCTTTCTGTCTTAAATTTCACTTAAACTTTCTATTGGTAATTTCCCATTAACTCAAATAGAATGAAAAATCATGTGACAACTTCACTTCTTCTTGTCTTCTTTTAAGGATGTTGACATTAACTATTCTCTGTTTTCATTTATCTAATATTAGAGATACTTAGAATTGAAATTAATCTCAGAATCTTATACAGTCCTCTCCCTTCACGTGATACATCAAGGGGTGACAGTGAGCAGCGGAGCCAGGACAAGGAGTATTTGGATCCCTAGTTCCATTCCAATGCTTATTCCTCTGAACCACACTGATCCATCAATTATAGCCTCATCATGAGGCCAGATATGCTTTCTGCTTGATGTGGCCTAAAACAAAGGAGACATTGCTTTCTATCTCTTCATTGGTCAGAGAATTTGATATAATACTTAAAACCACAAAATTGTCAAAAAAGAAAGGTGGGTAAGAAGAACCGTCATAGGATTATTATCTCCACTCCTCCAGCTAGTATAGCTCACTTCTCAGGTCCCCACTTGAAAAACGGAGGTAATAATGATCCTACCCACTTCCAGATATGCTGTGAGCATCAAATGTGATAATGGATGTGAAAGCATTTTGGAATTTATAAAGCACTACACAAGCATAAGTCTATTATTAACCCTGAACAACTATCTAATATGCGCAGGGCTTTTGTTATGAAAAAGACAAGAAGACAGTGTGTAATTAGCTAGAGTGTGAATTTATCACATAACTGGAGAGACTGCTCAATCATATGGTAGGTTTTTAGTGTCTTCTTACATAAAGAGAGCAAGATACTCATTTTTTTTTTTCCATGGGATCTACAAATCCTGCATTCATCTTCAAAACCCTTCTCAAGACTAGGGTCTGACTTATAGTTAGGCTGACTGCTCAGTAGATAGAACTTCTCTAAAACAACCATTTTTCTTAAAGTGTGTCTGGTTAACTTAGAGTCTACAGGGAAGGAACTTCATAAAAGTTCATTTTCATTGTTCTTATATTAAATAATGAAAAAAAAAACTCAACATAGCTCTTTGATAGAAACTAGAATGTTAACATCTGGTATAAGATCCTTTGGCAACTGCTAAATATGTGATCAGCCTAAATGAACCATCTTACATATGTTTTGGGAATTCCCACCTCTGAAGATTTTTACTATAAAGTAGGCACAAGGCTAGAATTAACTTCGAAAGGCTTTTTTTCTTCTTTCCTTGGGTATCTCTATCTGATATGAGAGTTGGTTTCTTGGCAAAACTTGATTCTTTGAAGTTTTTTTGTTAAGCCTATGGCTCAATAGGTCCCTATTCTTACAGCAATGAGATCTGTTCCAGCAAAACATTTCTTTCATATTAACAGTTGTAAACGCTTAATAAAACCTATGCTATGGAAGCATTTTCCAAAGATGGCTACACTGATATATCCATTCCACCCGCTCTTTTTATGAAAAGATCCTTCATCAAGAGGAAGTATCTGCATTCCCTTTCCTTGAACCTGGGCAGAATTCTGTTGAGAGCCATAACCAAAATAATATGGTAGGGTGACACTCACTTCATGACTTTGGAGATTGCTTTCTCTCCCTGGCTTTCTTTCTCTTGGCAACTCTGACTCTTGGAACTTAGCCACCATCCTGTAAGAAGGCCAGGAAGTCACATGGAAGAGTACAAGCAGGTGTTCCCACCAAAGTTCTAGGTGAGATCTCAGCTGATGGGCAACAACAATGAGCCGATTATGTGGAAGTGCACGTGCAGGTGATTGCAGCTTTAGTCTTTGAGCTTCCCAACAGATATCAAGCGAAACAGAGACCAGCTATCCCCACGAAACACTAAGTTGCAGATTCATGAGCAAAATAGATGGTGTCCTCATTTCCACCACTAAGTTTTGGGGTGGGTTTGTTGTATAGTAATGGTCAGAACATGTATCTTCCTACCTTCCCATATGCATTTCCATTGGTCAGTTAGAATTCTAAATCCTGCCTACTAGACAGCAGTCCAATTAATGGCTGGAGAGTAGAGAAGAGCAGGAATGAAAACACTGAGTTCAGCAGTGTCTCTTAAAAATTCTCCACTCAGGTAATCACAAGGATCCATACCAAGAAAAATGACTTTTTCCCCCCAAACGTAAAACTTTTAATGTAGAAACACTAGATCCTATAAACACATTTAAGGCATCAGAAAGCCACGTGGACTTGGCATTTGCTTTAAATGACTATCCACAACCATCAGAGCCGAATTCCAGTAAATCCATACTAGTCCTGAGAGCCTGAATAAATTACATACCCCATTGTGCCTCACCTTCTTCACCTGTAAAACGGACATAACTGTATTACCATGATCATAAAATTGCCACAAAAATTTACTCAGTTAATATTTTTAAAGCACTTTATGACTAGCACAGACTTATGCACTGTTTTTTAAACTTCATCTACTGATTGTGGCTGTGCATAGAAAAGTATTTGATAATTCACTTTTTATCCTGTATTCTATATAATTCTCAATTAAGACAAAATTTTAAAAGGTTTATACGGTTGTTTGTTCTGTCCTCATCCCTTGACCAAGAACAAAGTTTAAAAAGAATTGACACTTTCCAAAGTACACTTCCAGAAAGTGTTTTTAATTAGTGTAAGAAAATAATCAGTAATGAAGATGGATGGAAATTCTAAGCTTCCTTTGGAGTATTCTGACCAACTTGTAAGGATTGTAAATAATAATTGTTCCATTGCTTGATTATTAAATCCTAAATAATACTTCTGCAGATTCAGGCTTCCAGAGTCCAGCTGGGTCTTAATTGTGGCCACAAGGCTCAGAATTCAACTCAAACGAAACATTTCAGCAGAATGCATTTAAAACAAGGCAAGACTGCCTTTTAAGTGTGACAGCTGATATTTTCCTCCAATTCCTGCTGTATCATGACTGCACTGGCGAATCAATGGTTGGTAGAGCCAATGATGTTAACACAAATTATGATTTCATGGGAGGATGAGGATAAGGGAAAAAAGTAATGACCACTCTTGTAATAAGGCAAGACCTTGTCTCATGAGAGAAAACACTTTGTGAAAATGCTCCCAGAACTGGGTCCAGACAGAGAAAGTATGAGTTAAACCTCCTGGGCAATTTTCTGAATCTCTGGAATTAGTGCCTTCATTAATATTTAAAAAAATAATTCTCTTAGATTGATGTGCACAGAGCAGCATCCACAAGGTAGGTCCATTTTTTTTTAGGGGAAAAAGAAACCCTCCAAAAAAATAAATGTTCTTATTTACTTATTACTTCTTTCCATTTTGGCTTTCAGAACAGGAGACAGAACTGTTTGCTAGAAAAAAAAGGACCAAGTAGCCACAACTTAAGGGTTTTCTGTTAACACATGGAGCTTGGCTTTCATATTTTCTACAGATCTTTATGCAGTTATAAGTTTACATACTCATGTATTTATTAATTCAGCTTTTCTGCCTTTCATGAATAAATTATGCTTAGCTAATTTCCATACGAGCCTGGTGGCCTTCTCTAGGGTTTTAAATCAGAGAGTCTGGTGAAATTTTATGTACATTCAACAACAGTTTATAGATACATTCAAAAGCATTTGACGTCATCCCAAACTGCTGAAAATGCGTCTGGGAGGAAATGATGACAAGTACATTCATGGACAGGTCACACTTGGACACCGAGGGAGGATGGCCTGATCAGACAGTGTGTCCACTGCTGTTACAACCACAGTTACCATAGAGCCGGTTTCAGGGTTTTGCTCAATTAGAGACTGAAATAATTAAGATGTTGAAGACTCACATTATCCATCTCTAGTCTAGTTCAAGTCTCTTCTGACGTGCATTTTATTTGCATTTCGAGCATGATGATTTATCACACCTTCTCTTATTCTCTGGGGAAAAATCAGAGCCAACAATGGCAACTTTGAGAGATTTTGACTTTTGCTGAACACAGAAAATCATTAGTTTTAAATCTAAAGGCTCCTTATTGATTCTGAGGCCTCACGGCCATGCTGCACATGCTCCACACTGCTTACATTAACGAAGTCACTGCCTTAGCATACAAAGACATCAGAACTCCACCTGGACAATGCTAAAATAGCTGGAGCAATGAAAATTTTAGTTCCATTTCTAGGTATTTTGCTCACCTATGTGCAAAGAAACTGCATATTACAAACACAAGTGCTTTCATGGGTTTCTTTTCTTTTAGTCACTCCAGGCTAAGAAGCTAGAACTTCATGTATAAAATGAGTCCTAAGATAGCTCCAGTAAAGAAATGAATCCCCTGATTTTCTCCTCCAGTGTGGTAGTTTAACCTTTAAGTGATTTCCAGCAGGATCTCAATTCTAATTAACACCAGATTATTTTCCATCTACTTTCCCCCAAAGAGAGAAAGTTAGCTCTTTTGTCAATTTACATATTCTTACTACGATGTCTTCTCTATATACATATAAAAAATGAAAGTCATATTTGACATGGTGTACATGTTGAGTCTAAATGCAGAAGAGTTTGAGCTCAAAATCCTTGTCTTTTCTTCCTTAAATTCCATGGTAGGAAATTTGGCTCAAGTGTGTGCCCATACTGGGGCAAGCACACATACCCAGGGGCAGACCAGTATACTAACTAAAGTGGTCCTGGGTTTGAGGGTCAATTCCCAGCTGGAAATTTTATGCGCACTAGAATTATTTCAACTCACAGATAAATTTAGTAAAAAAGAACGGAGAAGGAAGGACTTCAATCAACAAATATATATTTTAAAGATTTATTTATTCATGAGAGACACACAGAAAGAGGCAGAGACACAGGCAACGAGAGAAGCAAGCTCCCCGCAGGGAGCCCGAAGTGGAACTCGATCCCAGATCCCGGGATCACGCCCTGAGCCGAAGGCAGCCGCCCAACCACTGAGCTACTTAGGTTTCCCCAATTAACAAATACATTACAGGTGTGAAACTTCCACCTTAACTTTTTTTTTTTTATGAGTGCCCTCAAAGAGGATAAAAATACTCTTCAGCATTCCCATGTCTTCTCTAAAGGCATATAGGTGTTAGAGGAACAACAGTAACTTAATGCTAATCATATTTACTTGATAACCTAATTGGTGACTACTACTTCTATTATGTGAATATTCGTTAACAGATTAAACAAACAAAAAAAAACTTCTTGCTGGTCATCAGCTGTTTTATCTAGTGTTTGTGTTTTTCTATTCTAAAAATCTACAATTTGAGGCTCTCATTAGGAAAGTCAGGGACTTCCAGGGGAATGATCTTGGCTTTGGTGTTCAAACAGACCTGGTGGCTAACTCTGCCACTGGCACATTTCAAACCCTTAAAGTTGGGTCTGTGGTCCATCTCCTGCATCTCCAAACAGCTCCATCTTCTCTCCCACACAGTTCAATATTTGCAAGTGGTCAGTCTCTTGTCTTCCCTAGAAGCCCTCAGAACATGCTCATCCTGCCTCTATGGTTTTTGCTCATGCTTCATCCCTCTCCCCACCTGCTATGTGTCTTGATTTAAAATCTTTCTAGTAAAGCTCACGTCACCTGCTCAGACACCCCTTTTCCAAAACCATTATTTTAGTTATTGTAGACACCACACAATTTAGTATTTTAATATCTATGATGTATCCCTTGATCCTGTATGATTACACAATGGATTTGAGGCTAAACGAAGAATACATACAACCGAATACTGATAAAATTAATATGTGCCATATATTATATATAGCTAAAACAAGGGAAAATATAAATGAGTAGAGTATCAGAGATAGATTTTGTTTAAAAAAAGAACACCAAGCATACTGGCCATTTTTAAATTTAGTGTATAGAGGGTAAGCCCATTCTATTCTATAGCTCTACCACTTACAGGCTATGTGACCCTGGACAACTTATGTAACTTTCCTAAGCTTTAGTTTCTTCATTTGTAGAATGGGGATGATAACAACAGGTTTTTGTTTTGCTTTGTGGTGAGGATTAAATAATACATGCAGAGTTTTTTTTTTTTTTTTTTTTAAGGAATCTGGTACATAGTACATACCCAACAAAGGTAACAAACAAAAGACATCATGATTGAATAAATGTATAATGTTGTTTCCTTATATGCATGTGATTCATCTCTCTACTTACTGTCAACTTCTTAAAAAGATAGCTTTGATATTCAAAACTTTTTCACAGTGGGCACTTAATAACTTCTGAAGCACTGTTAAATATAATAGTTTAATTTATTGGGTTGACAAAATTAGAAGTTTCGTTTACTCATTTCTTTCTTTCACAGTATTTATTGAGCATCTAGTATGCACAAGGCAGGAAAACTTTACCTCAGAAAACTAACAGGACCCTAACCCTAATCCATACATTTTCTATAATGTATTACACACAAGATTTAAAAATGCAAGTTCAAATTGATATCATAAATACATAATTTCTTTATGGATTATCCAAGTGAAAAGAACCTTTGAAGAGTTTAATAGTGTATGATGAAAGGCAGCACACACATGTTACATGAATAAAACCAGGATCCCTATGTACTGTTTCCACAGTGAATGGCACAACAGTGATGACAATAAAACTCACTGTGGTGGTAAGAAAAGCTAACCTCATTTGAGTGCTTATTATGTGACGGGCCCCTCAGGTCCTATGTGTGGGGGTCCGGGCAAGCAGTGAAGGTGCTATTCGGGACCAGGCAGTTCTCTGAGAAAAAGCTTTGCATTTGGTGTCTTACGGGAAGGGGCAAAGGGCCAGCAACTCTCCAAGTGGAAGCCATGACAATAAATCAAAGAGTCACCCATAGACATGGTCTGTGAGGACAGATGACATGCTCTGGACAATTTGTGCCACAGCTTTGTTCACAGACAGGAAATACTTATGGGGACAAGTGACTACCAGCTTCATCTTCATCATTATGCAAGTCCATAGCAATCAGAGGGATACATCTTAAAGTGAATTGGGAATAATGAAAAAGGGTAGATATCTAAAAAATCAGTGGCTTAGGCTCTCTTCGTGTCAGCTATCCACCCATGCTCTGGCATAAATGCAGAAGACAGAACCTCAGACTCTCATCGTATCACTGGGAATGAGCTATTTCAACAATAGATTACCATAATGAACTTAACCAGTGCCCCCCTATCATTGCCATAAGTTGAGAATTCATTTGAGGCATAAAAATAATAAAAAAAACAATAATAATGAACCTTTTATACACATGCTGGCCTCACTCGGGAGTCCCACATAGGATATGGAACTGGGGGCCACCATGTAAATTTGTGGCACTGCCCAGGGGACTCCAGAGTCCAAAAAGCAATGAATGCATTAAGTGAATCCATAACTGCAGTTTTCTCATGTGTGACAGATATAATATCCCTCATTTTACTTAACTGTTTTGGGATATCATGTGTGAATGAGCACAATGGAACAGAAAAAGAAAAAAGCTTATACAAACTGTGAGCAAGGACTGCAGCTTTTTATGAGCTTTGGTTCACTTCTTGAGAAGAAGGAGGGCCTGTCTGGCAGTGACCTTCTGGCTAGGACGCACATTTTGGATATGTCATGCCAAGAATCCAGTGTGAAACTTCCCTTGCCCTTCAACCGAGGAGACAGGCCACTTGCTATAGAAATCCATCATTTCAAGTGTTGCTTTCATACAGATACCATGACTCTAAATAAAATCTCTGGGCCATGCTGCATAGACCAGAGATAGCAGTGACTCTAACACAAGTGAACTCTTTGGTAGACAAAAACACAAATTATTCCACTGTGAGGTTCTAATTGAGTTGATTTGGGGTACAGGTACTAGAGATGAGAATCTATTACCAAAGGCTACATCACTCCAGGCATATTTTCTTTGCCTCAGTTTATCCATTTGTAAAATAAGATTCATGATACTGGTGCTATATGTTTCAGGGATGTTAGGTTCAGGCATTGTTTTAGGAACTGTAGTGCATACAGAGCTTACTTAATATTTATAAACCTTTGAAATCTCCTTATGTGTAGAGCTGTTTAAGCATAAATTATTATTAAAATTATTAGCTTTGAGAATTATAATTACTGCTTCATTATTTTTCTCATTATTCTCATTCTATGGGGGTTTTCTTGTAAATATTCCAAATGAACTATTGCCTTTATTGGATCATCAATTTAATGTTTGTTGGAAAGCTTTAAAGACATGAAGTAGGACATAAATATATAAGTTCCAAGGTGAGACAAATATATAATCTCTTTTCCTAAAGAAATTTTCGTAGGAAAATATCACTAGTTGGATGATGGCTACTTAGAATTACTTGAGATGTTTTTAGTGGATTTGAACCTATTTTGGGAGATGGGCCAGCTTAAGTGTCATGATCTCACACCAACAGAGGCACTTCCAATTCCCATTAGAAGCTGCTGCCCTTAAGAAGGCTAAAGTCTAGCCCCCTTTACTTTCTTTCTAAGCCACTGTCTATTGCTCTATTTCTTATGAACTTCCTCAGTTTGCTCCAATGGACACAACAGAAAATAAAGACTGATGATAAAAGCATTGACACAGAATGTTTAAACTACAATAATCAGAATTACCCCACTCTGCAGGCATTTTCTATAATGTGTTACACACAAGATCTCATTTAATCCTTAAAGCAGTTCAATAAGATAGCCAAGACTATTATCCTCATTTTAAATTAAAGGAAATGGAAATTCAGAGAGACTAAGCAACTAGTACAAGATCCCACTGCTGTTAGTACATGGAGTTAGCATTCAAATCCAGAGCATATTTTCAGGACTATCATGAGTTCCAACAATAGTGCCTGCTAAGGCTTTCCAGGTATCCTGTGCTAGCTAGAAGTTCCCTGTAACAATTTGGGATGGATGCATTATGCTGCAGTAGCACATAATGTCACTTCGTGAGCATTTTAAAAAGTGGTAGCTTATGTCTCACTTATGTTCATGACCATCATGGGTCATTAGGGAGTCTGTTCCATGCCATCCTTTCCTCAGGCTGCAGAGCTGCCACCACTCTATCATAGGATAGGGAAGGAGAACTCAGAGGGTTTCGTGATTGAACGTGAAAGTCTGTGTGAAGTATGTCACCACTACTCACAAGAGCTCATCGGCCGGAACTAGTTATGTGGCCCCACATCACCACAAGGGCACAGGAGCTTCAGTTCCCTTTGCACCCATAGGAGAGGACAACCCGATGTCTGCAAGCAGCACTAGTGACTACCATTGGACTGTGGGCATGACCTAGTACAACACCTTCAGTGTATAGGTGAGGAAAACCCCTAGAATTATTGTTGCCTACCATTGTCCAGTTAAGCATAACTGGAGATGGAGGAGGACAACAGCTCAGGTTTATCCAGTCCATTAATCTTTTCCAACACATCCCCATGAACTAATTTCCTATAATGATTTCCAGCTTACCTAGTGCTCAATCATGAAAAGAAAAGAGTTAAAACTAAGCCAAGTAAAAGTCACCACTAATGTGACTGAAGGGTATAAAGTTTCCTCATCAGGAGCTTTCCCCTAGAAAGCATTAGGACACATTCACAACCCTTGGGTTCCACTGAAATCACTGTTGTCAACTCTCAACCAACCCATGAACTTGTAACTATTACTGTCCCCACTTTATAGATGAGAAGCTGAGAGTCAGGTCAATTCATCTTTCCTAAGAGGAAAGGGCAGAGCAGATGTGATGCCCATCCAGGTATGATCTTTTTTTCTCCCAGAACCCACAACACCTTTTATGAACACATTTTAAGATGTATGGCTCGTATTGACTATATACATGTTAACTATTACTTTCTGACAATAGCTATCCTATAGAATGTTGCATATGGAAAGGCTTTTAAACATTAAAAACACCAGAGTAAAATTATTTTATTGACATAGGCAGAACAATTATAGCAGTGGTTTTGATAGAAGTCATTTATACAGTAACACCAAAATAGGTTTCTTAAACTGCCCAGAAACCCCCAAAGCAGTTAAAATCAGATGAACATCGATTTCTTTTGGCTAGTGCAATACTGGAAATCCTGAAGTTCGGGGGAAAGATCAGAAGAAAATTTGACCAAGAGCTTAGAAAAATTTACGATGTGTAGGCAAGTTTAGAATTCGAAGGAAACTGAGGTATATATTTTGAGGAAGAGTGACAGCTTTTGAAGGAATAATTAATTGCAAACCCCAAGTGCAAAAGCCAAACATTTACTTTGACAACATGGAGTAGTCTAGTTACCAGATTTAGAAATAGTGCAAAATAAAACAGAGAGAGAGAGAGAGAGAGACAGACAGAGACAGAGACAGAGAGAAGGAGACTTAGTTATATTACTTGTGTATAACTATACATGCTAATTATATTTTATCTGTCATCAACTGTATTTTTTTCCTGTTGCAATTTAAAACCAGGTTACCTTGAACTGTGAAATAAGGGTTGCCCTGTAGAGCAGTGCATTATTCAACTCAGCCTGGCCAGAGGGAAGAAAGGGTTAAAAAGCCCAGAGATTCCCCAGTGGTAGTTCAGCATGATGGTACAGAGGGACCATTTAGTCTTAGAGTCCTGAGGGTAATTATAAAACCACCTTTATTTCCACTGCCAATGTTACTGATAAGAAACTACAAAATAGTATGCTCCTAATCGAGCCGTAGGCACACAAGCACACCTGTAAGGGGCGCTCTAGTCATTGTGTGGAAGGTCCTATCTTTGGTGCTACTGTAAAACCCCTAGGGGAAGAGGGATCTAGCAGTCACCTCATGTTTAGTTTCTATGCCTTCATCCAGTCATTCGGCACAGAGCTATTGAATGACAACTGTGTACCAGGAACTCTGTTGTGCACTAAGCAGAAATCATCTCCACCCTGAAAGAGCTTACAGTCTAGCGAATGTGACAGAGAGGGAAGAGATTATATAATGAAGAATTCTACATGGAAGAAAGAGCATTCTTAGGCGCTCACAGAAAAGGGAAGGAGCCTGACCCAGCTGGAGGGTATGAAATAACAAGTATTTAAAGTGAGGGCTATGCAATGTTTTCCTTCAAGAAATGCTGCTGCAAGAAAAATGGATCAAGTCTACAACACAGAAATAATTAACCTTTGTACCCTGCCACTATATAACACTCCTCTTCCTCTTCCTAGAAGCACTAGGAGAGGAAATTATTCCCATTTTACAGATCAATCAGAAATTAACTGACTTAACTCAGCTTAACTAGATGGATCTCATATTCCAATCAAGTCTGGAATTTAAGGTGACATTAATTTTGAGCTCCCATGTAGTAAGACTGATAGTGATCTCCCCTGGAAGTCTCCAGGATTGGGATACTCAACCAACTCAATTTGCAGACTTTCTTACAGATTATGTGAATCCTAATACCTACATTTGAGTAATATTTTAGAGTTTTCTTATAGCATGTCCACATAAGAAATGATCATATGACTAGTCAATTTAAACAAACAGCCAGGTTAACTTGTCTTTTTTTTTTTTTTTGCCACTTAGTTACTGATTATTATTGAATTGACTGAAATGACTGGTAGATTTCTTTCATACATCAAAAGAGCATTTAGCTAAAATTTCACACTGCAAAAGGGCTGAGAGGAGGACTGCACTGCTTTTTAAAATCAAATCTCATTCCAAAGCTGTTAAATTTCTATTTCAGATATGACAATTAACATGTTAATGCTTCCTTTTGCAAGAATTTAACTGCAATGAAAATAATTTTTGCTAGATTTAGTGAAATTAACCTTTATTCATAGAACTTCTCTCACAGAACTTTATGGGTTTTTTTCTTCTACGTGACTTAAAAGAAGTTCCAAATCTCAAGACATATATGGAAAAAAATAAATCTGTGCCAACTTTACTAATTACTATCAAAATAGAGAAAATTTAAAGTAATTCAGAATATCAAAAACAGCTTAGATTGTGACATGAAAGAAAGACTGATTATTTCTCCTTAAAGTGTTTTTGGAATTTCCTTCAGGATATTTTCATGCATTCAAGTCTACATTAAGCAATTAATTTAATTCTAAGCCACTGAAGTTTTAAAAAATGGAATACTACTTGAGTCAAAAGGAGGAGTTTCTCTTTAGCAAATGTGAAAATGGTCCAGGACTTTATTTGCCTAAAAGTAAATGAATAATGAATGAAGCCAAATTATTACTTTGGGGAAAGTGGATGTTGAAGAGTGGAATTCACACAAATGTCACCAAAGACCAGTGAAATAATCTGGACAACCTGGCAGGCCAGAAATGGTCTTCCTCTAATATTCAAACTTCTTGGATTAGCTACTTCACAAAAGCTGTGGCACTGAACGTGTTTCTAATCACATGTTAAAGGTAGAGATGAGAAAGCTCAACTGATGTGTCTTTAAGAACCTGTCATGGTTTCCATTACGGCTTTTTTGAGTTCACATGAAATCATACACAAGGACACTAGAATATGATGAGACTTTGACTAATACAAGTTTCCTGCAATCAAGGGGTGGGTGAAAGATCGGCCTGAGTGCTGTTCTGCCTCAGTAGAAGGGGGCATCAGCTGGGGAGGAGACTTCGCACAGTCTACAGATCATATCTAAGCCAGCTCAGAAAGCAAGCTGTACTCACATGAGGGAAGAGTTAGTTCATACTAAGGGGTATCAGAGGACTCCATCCTTTGGAGTTGGGGGGGGGAGTATGTCTAGGACATGAGTAGTATAGAGACCCCATGTCATTTTATCTGAAAAGGAAGAAGGAACGGGATCTCCTGCTAAGACCAGCTGGGACAAAAGAAGAAATAAATGGTTCCCAAACACCTCCTACCTTACAAGGGTGCTGTCAGTGGGTTCCTGGGAAAGTATCTTCCTTGGGAGTGGGAGGTATTGCTCTAGCTGTGGTCTCCCTAGCATTCACCATGGATACACAAGAGAAACTTTTCAAGCTAAGGATCCTATAAATGTTCACACAGAAGGTGAAAACCCCAAGCCCTGCTCTTTGAGGTCTTGTGGTAAAAGCTCTTTTCACTCTCTAAAATGCATTTTGTGGCTCGCACTACCTCACTTTCAATTCTGTTGTCTGGCACAAAACTGTCCAATGGCTCAGAAGCCCAACACGAGGGTAAAAGAAAATTGCTGAGCTCCGGCATTTCCCTTGTAATCCTTGGAGAACAATTTAGTACTGAACTTGTATCCAGGATACAGAACACTTTTTCCTACACTGAGAGGGAATGACACAACTGGGCATTGTGGTGTGACCTAAATTCAACAGACAAACATTTGGACGGTGACTCGCCCTCCACCTGGTATTAATCCTTTGCTCTTCCCTTTTCAGGAAGATACGCTACAGCCAGGGAAGGCACTTTAAGCCATTATTGCCTCCTGATGATATAAAAAAGCTTTCGTTGGACTGGATCTGCTCCCATTATGTTACCTTAATGTTGGCAACTGAGAACAAGGCAGGTGGGGAGGAGGGAAGCCCTCCCCAGGGCTTGTGCTGCCTTTTCAGCAGGAAGATGAGGAGGCTTCTGGCCGCTGTCTGATCCTGCTTTCTGCAGCCCAAATGCCAACTTTACCCTCATATCTACTTTTATGTGGGCTATCCTTTAAAAGTATGGCATCACAGGTAGCCTGAGCTACATACCAGCTCTGCATTCTTTTCACATGTAATCAGTAGAGGTGGAAGTTCTAGCACCTCCATAATCTCTAATTTATACCAATCATATTACAGCTCAGGACTGTGGTCTCAGGCTAATGTAGGAGAGGTTCTAAAGCTTTCCCTGCCTCATTTATTGATCAACAACACTAGCTCTTAAAAACAATCTTAATCAGAAGGGAGATGCACTTCTCCATGGAGTTGAGTACTAGTCTTATTATGTTCTAACACTATCATGCCCAGAGAAGAGGTAAATGAAAGCACCAAATGTTCATAATTGTCCTAAGAGTCTTTCTTCTGCTTAACAGGGCCATCCCATTTTAAAATTTCATGCATGTTGCTATTCCTCAAGTTTTATCATTTGTCAACAAATCAACTACCTGCTTAGCAGCCCTCATGAGGGATTTAAAATAGCCACCATGAAAACCCTAGGCATTTACTATTTTTATAACAAACTTGATTGTCACCTATGATATTTCAAAGATCACTCCTCATATAGACATCATGCTGGAAATTAGATGCAGCGCCCGCTTTCCATGGAACATTATGCAGAGGCACTCTGACTAATAAATCTTTGTAGCTAATGCATTCCAGATGGAAGCCATGTCTCACAGATTTAACCTTCCTAAACCCTTCCAAAAATTCCTCCCATCAAAAGCTCACTGAATGAGATATGTTTGATTGAAATGGGATCATCAATACATGACAACTAAGTAATAGTACAAATGATTACTGCTTGCAGGAAAATTGCCATATTCCTTCCCACAAAGACATGGTTTTGGACAACCCCCAGGACAAGAAGATGGACCTGATCTGTCTTACCGGGTAGCTTAAATGCTTTTTTTTTTTCTTGAATCCTGTTGCCATTAGCAGATGCTACACAGGCAATAGCCATTTCTGTCTCTGTAACTTTTGTACATGCATAACAAAAGCTGCTAAAAAGAAGGATTGAGACTCTTGGAGGAGCCACTAATTAACATCCTGTTTAATCATGTCACCATGTTTAGCAGGCTACATCATTAGTTTATGTCAAGCAGACACGGTGAAACATCTAAACACCTCCATGTAGATCCTTACAGAATCAGTCATGTGCAGTGGAGAGGGCAGTGTCATACAAGACTATAGATGTACCTGTAATATTCAGAAACATTGCAACCCCCCCCCCATCACATACTTAGCTCATGCAGCCTTCAAGCTCTTGGCTTTTTCTTCTAGTAGTTTCTTAAACATAGGACGTGTCTAAGGATTCTTTTTCTTAATTTTTACGATGGAAATGAACTCCCTGGAATGATAGGAAATGCCACACTGGTGCCCATCCTCAAATGTAAATACTCTGCACCAGAGCTCCACCTTGTCCAATGAAGAAGACCCTGAAAGTTTCACAATGGAACGTGCTCATTAAAAAGCTTGAAATTCACTAACTTCCTCTTCTTTCCTCAAAACATTTAAACTTAGGATGTAGTAAAATGTAATAAAATTTCACTAATTAAGACTGATGAGTGAAGGACAGACTGAATCAGTAAAATACAAATGCTTTAACGCTTCATTAATGAACGAATGAACGAAAACACACACTTTTTCTTTGCTTTGTTTTTACAAAATTTCAACAACTGCATGTTTGGTAACCTGAATTAACTGCTTCCAAACATTACAGTTTATCTTAAAATGGAGTTCTATTCGCAGCAACTGTCTGGATATAATAGATTACTGTGGGGCTAAATTCATATAAAACGCTTATCTCTTTAAACATGCCTGGTGGCCCTCTGTGTGGTAGAAGTGACCCCAACAGTTCAGAGATCCAGGCTCTGCTCTGGTTCCAACTATACATTTGTGTGATTTTGAAGCTTCTCACTCAGCCTTCAGGTGCTTCCCTTCTGCACCTGGGAAAGGAGATTTGGCAGTAGCTCAGTGGGTCTCATCACACCCACACCCATCAGAATCATCTCATCCTCACCCCCACCCCCCAAATACACATATCTATTCTTAGCATTTTTACTCAGTAGGTCCTGGGTAGGATCTTAGAATAGGACAGTTGAAAGAACTCCCCACCTGAGCTCCTGCATCCCCTGTGGAGAAACTAGATAAACTCCAAGACCCCTCGCAGCTCTCAAAAACCATGATTCTGGTGAATTTATGCCCATATGTACTTAAGAAAATGATTTGACACATGCATAGGAAAAAAGGTCTGGAATAAAATGCCCAGCAATGGCAATAACTGCTAACCACTGTCAAACACATATTTTGCTCCTGGTGCTGTTCTAAGCACGGTTCATGGATAAATATGTTTATACTCACAGAATGCCTAGAAAGCTACATTATGGGTGGAGACTCTTTGTTATCCCATTTGTATGGGTGACCCACAGAGGGTTAGGTAACCACATTATTAAAAGCAAATTATTCCCTGATGGGTGAAATTGAGGGTCATTTTACTTTTGCTTTTCTATATTTTCTAATATTTTAAAAAAGAATCATATACTTCTTACATGACAAAAAATTTAAAGTTTAAGTACAAATTTCATGAAGAGGATTTCATGTAACATACTTTTTTGGCACAGTGAATATAGAAAATATAGAACTATAAGCCTGTTATTATGTGGGTACAAAGCCAGTTAATTACAAAAAAGGGTCTATTTTCCTATGCACAAGGAAAGAACCGTAACTGTGCATGGACCTTGGTACCCTGTAGGCGTGGCAGAAAAGGAAAACCTCTGGAGTTGCAGAGTAACCCTTAGTTAATAAAGGGAGGCATATCAGGTCATCAGGAGGGTTGAATTTTCCTGAAGCCCTAAAGTTGAAGAGGAATTTCTATATTGGTCTCCAGGTAAGGAACGTGATTCTGTTATTCTAAGACTTTTAAAAAATATGTCAACAATGCAAAGATAAACTTAAGCCCATCTGAGGTTGAATTACCATAAACTCTGAACTGGGGAAGTCAGAACAAAAGGACTTTGACTCAATAGATTTCTCATCCCATTTTTTTTCTCTTTTCTTTTCTAGAATTCATAGATCACAGTGAAAGAATATGCTTTCTGTGTAAAAAAGGCAGATCTTCATTATCAGGAAAAGCCATTTATAGAAGAGTTCTGGTTTCTTTAATCATTCCTTAAAAGGTCTTCTAGATACTAAATAATAGGAAATACTGAGAAGGGGGGTGCTAAAGCCCTTTATAAGCTAGAGGACAAGCCTTGCTCATGAGTGACACATGCAGAAACAACCCTAAATCACATGCTATAATTATCTTCTTTATGCTCTGGCTCTAAAATTCTTAAGAACCCCTGCCCAAATGTCCTCCTCACTTTGATCTATGGTTGTAATCTTACATTAAAACTCAATCACACCGGGGAATGTCATTTTGGCAGCTTTCAGGCAGGTCTTAACAACAGACCCCCAGCTGAGACAAGCCTGGAAGAGATGAAGCACTCTTCACCTCACCAAGCAGCAGGGGCCGGGCCAGACAGGCACACCTGAATGAGGTTGCACTTGAGCTTGGAGGTTGCTTGGCTCATTCAAAATGACCCCAGTCCACATGCACCTCTGTGTGAGCATCAGCAACCACTGCCACTCACGATCATTTCATTTAGTTGTTGCTCCACTGCAGGGAAGAAAGTCATCCTATGGTACCTAATTTTTTCCCCTTCAACAAAAAGGAACCATGCGTACCCAAACATAATAAGAAACAGAGAGGGGATTTTAACTTGAATAGGAATACATGTAGTATAATATTTGGTTAAAAAACAGGTAATTGTGGGGGGGAGGGGCAAGACAGCGGAAGACTAGGGTCCCCAAATCACCTGTCCCCACCAAATTACCTAGATAACCTTCAAGTCATCCTGAAAATCTACGAATTAGGTCTGAGATTTAAAGAGAGACCAGCTGGAACGCTACAGTGAGAAGAGTTCGCGCTTCGATCAAGGTAGGAAGACGGGGAAAAAGAAATAAAGAAACAAAAGGCCTCCAAGGGGGAGGGGCCCCGCGAGGAGCCGGGCTGAGGCCGGGGCGAGTGTCCCCAGGACAGGAGAGCCCCGTCGGGAGGAGCAGGAGCTGCACCAACCTTCCCGGGGGGAAAGGGGCTCGCAGGGAGTCGGAACAGGACCCAGGAGGGCGGGGATGCCCTCGGGCTCCCTGGGACACTAACAGGCACCTGCGCCCCGGGAGAGTGCGCCGAGCTCCCTAAGGGCTGCAGCGCGCACAGCGGACCCGGAGCAGCTCGGAGGGGCTCGGGCGGCGGTGCCGCGGAGGGGGCTGTGGGGTGGGAGCGCGAATCCAACAGCGCAGGCCCCGGAGCACAGGGCGCCAGGACACAGCCCAGGATCCGGCCTCCCCCGGGACAGGCAGAGGCCGGGAGGGCCCAGGACCGCAAGGACGCTCCTGCCCCAGCTGAGCAGATCAGCGGCCCCGCTCCGGAGCCTCCAGGCCCTGAAGACGGAGAGCCCCGGAGCTACTGCAGGAGCTGACTCCAGGGCTCCAGAGCTGCCGCCACTGGGGTTGTTCCTCCCGGGGCCTCACGGGGTAAACAACCCCCACTGAGCCCTGCACCAGGCAGGGGGCAGAGCAGCTCCCCCAAGTGCTAACACCTGAAAATCAGCACAGCAGGCCCCTCGCCCAGAAGACCAGCCAGACGGACCAGTTCCAGGGAAAGTCAAGGGACTTAAAGTATACAGAATCGGAAGATACATCCCCGTGGGTTTTTTTTTTTTTAATTAATTAATTTTTTTTTTTTTTTTGCTTTTTGATTTCTGTTTGCTTCCCCCACCCTTTTTTCCTTTCTTTCGTTTTCTTTCTCTTTTTCTTCTCTTTTTTCTTCTTTCTCTTTTTTCTTTTTCTCTTTTCTTTCCTTCTTTCTCTCTTCTTTTTTGCTCCTTTTCCCAATACAACTTGTTTTTGGCCACTCTGCACTGAGCAAAATGACTAGAAGGAAAACCTCACCTCAAAAAAAAGAATCAGAAATGGCCCTCTCTCCCACAGAGTTACAAAATCTGGATTACAATTCAATGTCAGAAAGCCAATTCAGAAGCACTATTATACAGCTACTGGTGGCTCTAGAAAAAAGCATAAAGGACTCAGGAGACTTCATGACTGCAGAATTTAGATCCAATCAGGCAGAAATTAAAAATCAATTGAATGAGATGCAATCCAAACTAGAAGTCCTAACGACTAGGGTTAACGAGGTGGAAGAACGAGTGAGTGACACAGAAGACAAGTTGATGGCAAAGAGGGAAACTGAGGAAAAAAGAGACAAACAATTAAAAGACCATGAGGATAGATTAAGGGAAATAAACGACAGCCTGAGGAAGAAAAACCTACATTTAATTGGGGTTCCCGAGGGCACTGAAAGGGACAGAGGGCCAGAATATGTATTTGAACAAATCATAGCTGAAAACTTTCCTAATCTGGGAAGAGAAACAGGCATTCAGATCCAGGAAATAGAGAGATTCCACCCCCCCCCCAAATCAATAAAAACCGTTCAACACCTCGACATCTAATAGTTAAGCTTGCAAATTCCAAAGATAAAGAGAAGATCCTTAAAACAGCAAGAGACAAGAAATCCCTGACCTTTATGGGGAGGAGTATTAGGGTAACAGCAGACCTCTCCACAGAGACCTGGCAGGCCAGAAAGGGCTGGCAGGATATATTCAGGGTCCTAAATGAGAAGAACATGCAACCTAGAATACTTTATCCAGCAAGGCTCTCATTCAAAATGGAAGGAGAGATAAAGAGCTTCCAAGACAGGCAGGAACTGAAAGAATATGTGACCTCCAAACCAGCTCTGCAAGAAACTGTAAGGGGGACTCTTAAAATTCCCCTTTAAGAAGAAGTTCAGTGGAACAATCCACAAAAACAAGGACTGAATAGATATCATGATGACACTAAGCTCATATCTTTCAATACTAACTCTGAACGTGAACGGGCTTAATGACCCCATCAAAAGGTGCAGGGTTTCAGACTGGATAAAAAAGCAGGACCCATCTATTTGCTGGCTACAAGAGACTCATTTTAGACAGAAGAACACCTACAGCCTGAAAATAAAAGGTTGGAGAACCATTTACCATTCAAATGGTCCTCAAAGAAAGCAGGGGTAGCCATCCTCATATCAGATAAACTAAAATTTACCCTGAAGACTGTAGTGAGAGATGAAGAGGGACATTATATCATACTTAAAGGATCTATCCAAAAAGAGGACTTAACAATCCTCAATATATATGCCCTGAATGTGGGAGCTCCCAAATATTTAAATCAATTAATAACCAAAGTGAAGAAGTACTTAGATAATAATACATTTATACTTGGTGACTTCAATCTAGCTCTTTCTATACTAGATAGGTCTTCTAAGCACAACATCTCCAAAGAAATGAGAGCTTTAAATGATACACTGGACCAGATGGATTTCATGGATATCTACAGAACTTTACATCCAAACTCAACTGAATACACATTCTTCTCAAGTGCACATGGAACTTTCTCCAGAATAGACCACATACTGGGTCACAAATCGGGTCTGAACCGATACCAAAATATTGGGATCATCCCCTGCATATTCTCAGACCATAATGCCTTGAAATGAGAACTAAATCACAACAAGAAGTTTGGAAGGACCTCAAACATGTGGAGGTTAAGGACCATCCTGCTAAAAGATGAAAGGGTCAACCAGGAAATTAAGGAAGAATTAAAAAGATTCATGGAAACTAATGAGAATGGAGATACAACTGTTCAAAATCTTTGGGATGCAGCAAAAGCAATCCTGAGGGGGAAATACATCACAATACAAGCATCCATTCAAAAACTGGAAAGAACTCAAATACAAAAGCTCACCTTACACATAAAGGAGCTAGAGATAAAACAGCACATAGATCCTACACCCAGCAGAAGAAGAGAGTTAATTAAGATTTGAGAAGAACTCAATGAAATCGAGACCAGAAGAATTGTGGAAAAATTCAACAAAACCAGGAGTTGGTTCTTTGAAAGAATAAGATACATAAACCATTAACCAGCCTTATTAAAAAGAAGAGAGAGAAGACTCAAATTAATAAAATCAAGAATGAGAAAGGAGAGATCACTACCAACACCAAGGAAATACAAACGATTTTAAAGACATATTATGAACAGCTCTACGCCAATAAATTAGGCAATCTAGAAGAAATGGACGCATTCCTGGAAAGCCACAAACTACCAAAACTGGAACAGGAAGAAATAGAAAACCTGAACAGGCCAATAACCAGGGAGGAAATTGAAGCAGTCATCAAAAACCCTCCAAGACACAAAAGTCCAGGGCCAGATGGCTTCCCAGGGGAATTCTATCAAACATTTAAAGAAGAAACCATACCTATTCTACTAAAGCTGTGTGGAAAGATAGAAAGAGATGGAGTATTTCCAAATTCGCTCTATGAGGCCAGCATCACCTTAATTCCAAAACCAGACAAAGACCCCACCAAAAAGGAGAATTACAGAACAATATCCCTGATGAACATGGATGCAAAAATTCTCAACAAGATACTAGCCAATAGGATCCAACAACACATTAAGAAAATTATTCACCATGACCAAGTAGGATTTATCCCCGGGACACAAGGCTGGTTCAACACTCGTAAAACAATCAATGTGATTCATCATGTCAGCAAGAGAAAAACCAAGAACCATATGATCCTCTCATTAGATGCAGAGAAAGCATTTGACAAAATACAGCATCCATTCCTGATCAAAACTCTTCAGAGTGTAGGGTTAGAGGGAACATTCCTCAACATCTTAAAAGCCATCTACAAAAAGCCCACAGCAAATATCATTCTCAATGGGGAAGCACTGGGAGCCTTTCCCCTAAGATCAGGAACAAGACAGGGATGTCCACTCTCACCACTGCTGTTCAACATAGTTCTGGAAGTCCTCGCCTCAGCAATCAGACAACAAAAAGACATTAAAGGCATTCAAATTGGCAAAGAAGAAGTCAAACTCTCCCTCTTCGCCGATGACATGATACTCTACATAGAAAACCCAAAAGCCTCCACCCCAAGATTGCTAGAACTCATACAGCAATTTGGTAGCGTGGCAGGATACAAAATCAATGCCCAGAAATCAATGGCATTTCTATACACTAACAATGAGACTGAAGAAAGAGAAATTAAGGAGTCAATCCCATTTACAATTGCACCCAAAAGCATAAGACACCTAGGAATAAACCTAACCAAAGAGGTAAAGGATCTATACCCTAAAAACTATAGAACACTTCTGAAAGAAATTTAGGAAGACACAAGGAGATGGAAAAATATTCCATGCTCATGGATTGGCAGAATTAATATTGTGAAAATGTCAATGTTACCCAGGGCAATTTACACGTTTAATGCAATCCCTATCAAAATACCATGGACTTTCTTCAGAGAGTTAGAACAAATTATTTTAAGATTTGTGTGGAATCAGAAAAGACCCCGAATAGCCAGGGGAATTTTAAAAAAGAAAACCATAGCTGGGGGCATCACAATGCCAGATTTCAGGTTGTACTACAAAGCTGTGGTCATCAAGACAGTGTGGTACCGGCACAAAAACAGACACATAGATCAATGGAACAGAATAGAGAACCCAGAAGTGGACCCTCAACTTTATGGTCAACTAATATTCGATAAAGGAGGAAAGACTATCCACTGGAAGAAAGACAGTCTCTTCAATAGATGGTGTTGGGAAAATTGGACATCCACATGCAGAAGAATGAAACTAGATCACTCTCTTTCACCATACACAAAGATAAACTCAAAATGGATGAGAGATCTAAATGTGAGACAAGAGTCCATCAAAATCCTAGAGGAGAACACAGGAAACACCCTTTTTGAACTCAGCCACAGTAACTTCTTGCAAGATACATCTACGAAGGCAAAAGAAACAAAAGCAAAAATGAACTATTGGTACTTCATCAAGATAAGAAGCTTTTGCACAGCAAAGGATAGAGTCAACAAAACTAAAAGACAAGCTATAGAATGGGAGAAGATATTTGCAAATGACATATCAGATAAAGGGCTAGTTTCCAAGATCTATAAAGAACTTATTAAACTCAACAGCAAAGAAACAAACAATCCAATCATGAAATGGACAAAAGACATGAACAGAAATCTCACAGAGGAAGATATAGACATGGCCAACATGCACATGAGCAAATGCTCTGCATCACTTGCCATCAGGGAAATACAAATCAAAACCACAATGAGATACCACCTCACACCAGTGAGAATGGGGAAAATTAACAAGGCAGGAAACCACAAATGTTGGAGAGGATGCGGAGAAAAGGGAACCCTCTTACACTGTTGGTGGGAATGTGAACTGGTGCAGCCACTCTGGAAAACTGTGTGGAGGTTCCTCAAAGAGTTAAAAATAGACCTGCCCTACGAACCAGCAATTGCACTGCTGGGGATTTACCCCAAAGATTCAGATGCAATGAAACGCCAGGACTCCTGCACCCCGATGTTCAGAGCAGCAATGTCCACAATAGCCAAATTGTGGAAGGAGCCTTGGTGTCCATTGAAAGATGAATGGATAAAGAAGATGTGGTCTATGTATACAACGGAATATTCCTCAGCCATTAGAAACGACAAATACCCACCGTTTGCTTCAACGTGGATGGAACTGGAGGGTATTATGCTGAGTGAAGTAAGTCAATCGGAGAAGGACAAACATTATATGTTCTCATTCATTTGGGGAATATAAATAATAGTGAAAGGGAATATAAGGGAAGGGAGAAGAAATGTGTGGGAAATATCAGAAAGGGAGACAGAATATAAAGACTCCTAACTCTGGGAAACGAACTAGGGGTGGTGGAAGGGGAGGAGGGTGGGGGTGGGAGTGAATGGGTGACGGGCACTGAGGGGGGCACTTGACGGGATGAGCACTGGGTATTATTCTGTATGTTGGCAAATTGAACAGCAATAAAAAATAAATTTATTATAAAAAAAGGTAATTGCGTGTCTGCCTTTGGCTCAAGTTGTGATCCTGGAGTCCTGGGATCGAGTCCTACATCAGGCTTCCTGCAGGAAGCCTGCTTCTTCTGATTGTGTTTCTGCCTCTCTCTGTGTCTCTCATGAATAAGTAAATCAAATCTTCAAAAAAAAAAAAAAAGGTAATTGCTACATCTGATCTAACAGATCATCAGACTGTACATTCGGAGTTGATTTTTTTTATACTTACTCAATAGCTCCTCTGCATTCTTTCTTTAAAAAGAGCTTAGAAGAACATTGTTTACTTTTTGAAGAGCTCCTTTCAAATTAGATTAGAAAATTAAAATTTTTCCCCCTATCTAATCCCATTCTCATTGATGAGTCCAGTCTGCCTCTGTGACTATCAAAAAAGTGGCGGGGGTCTCAAAATCCAGCTCCTCCTTCACAGAAACATTAAGCATGTGAGTACAGTCTGCTTTGAGAAGGCCCAGCTCTGTCTGAGAGTCCACATTCAGGAGCGTGAGTGCTCTAAGTATCTTTTGGTCCCTTCATTGTCTGGACACTCTTGTTCACAAGGCCACTTAAAATTAAACCAATATAGATTTTGGCTCCAGCTTCAGCCAAGTTCTGGGATAAGAGGACATCAACATTAATATGATGAGACAAAAGGGCTTTTGCAACACATTCTCAACTCTTTCTTTTTTAAGAACAGATTTTAATCTCATTATGAACTGAATGCTTAGGCTGTTAGCAGACTTCAGCAAAATACAGCACCTGACACAGAAAACCCACACCCTGCCCGCAGATGATACCTGCCTGGATATTTCAGCACAGTGTCTTACAAGGAAAGGAAGACTTTACAGAACTGTAGTGTAGACCTTGTTTCTTCCTGCTTATTCTGAGTAGCCTTAGGAAGACTTACATCTTTTCCTTATACCTTAATTTTTATCTCTATAAAATGGGTACATGATAATGCACAAAAATCATTGGCCCATCTGAGCTATTCTAGTGCTTATACAACTATAATTAAAAAGTGAAATAAAAAGAATGAGATGAAGGGATCCCTGGGTGGATCAGAGGTTGAGCGTCTGCCTTTGGCTCAGGGTGTGGTCCTGGAGTCCTGGGATCAAGTCCCACATTGGGCTTCCTGCATGGAACCCGCTTCTCCCTCTGCCTGTGTCTCTGCCTCTCTCTGTGTCTCTCATGAATAAACAAATAAAATCTTAAAAAAAGGAAAAAAGAATGAGATGAATCTAAAAGAAATCTTCATGATGGATCACATTTTTGTTGCAGATATTTTAATATTTATTATTCATGTTAAATATTTTTTTAAAGATTTTATTTATTTATTCATAAGAGACACAGGCAGAGGGAGAAGTAGGCTCCCTTCAGGGAGCCCAGTGTGGGACCTGATCCCAGGACTCTGTCAGCCAAAGGCAGACACTCAACCACTGAGCCTCAAGTGCCCCCATGTTAAAATATTTTTTAAACCTATAAAGTACCTATTATAAAACACTTGATTCAATGTATAAAAATAACCAATAGCAGGTCTCTTGCGTGTCTCAGTTGGTTAAGCATCTGCCTCTTGGTTTTGGCTCATGTCATGATCTCATGAGTCACAAGACTGAGTCCTGCACTGGACTCCACCCTGAGCGAGGAGTCTGCTTGAAGATTCTTTCCCTCTGCCCCTCCTCACACTTTCTCTCAAATAAATAAGTAAGTAAGTAAGTAAGTAAGTAAATCTCTTTTAAAAAATGACCAAGAGAGAAGGTTAAATGAAAGGTAACATTTGCTGAGCACTTAGAATGTGCAGGGCACTTAAGGGCATTATCTCAGTTCATCCTCACATATCCTATATGGTAGGTTCTGTTGTCACCATTGTGTAACTGATGGAGCTGATGCCCACATGTTGATCAAGGTCACATGGCTAAGAAGTAGAAGAACTCAGATTCCCATTTTACCACACCTAGAGATTCTGAACCCAAGAGTCTACTTTCTTAACTACTACACCTCATCAATGAACATAAAGGGAAATAAAAGGGCACATAGGGCAAATAAGAATACGTGGGTTCTGGTACTATTTTAATAGATGATCTAGGACAAGGAATTTCCCTCTTTATCCTGTGTTTATTAAGCATGCATTTTTTTTTGTTTGCCAGATACTGGATGCTGGATAATACATATGAAATTCAATGATATAATATTGGGTCTTGGCTCTCAAGGGGATCACAGACTAGTTGGGGAGATAAACAATTTGACCCAGAGCAATGGATTAACACTAAACAGCTTGACGGTATGACAATTTTCAGCTCTGGTTAGGAAATGATCAAATATCATTATTTCAAATAAAGAAGACTTAAGACACAGCTACAGACCTCCTGAGGACATCAAAAGATAATTGTCTTATAAAAAAAAAGAACATCTTGAATTTATATATAGTTCAGTAAATACCTTTAGCCCAGTAAATACCTTGTAATCATGATGATCAATAATGCTATCTAACAACATCTAACTATATGTGAGGATATTTATAAACAATAGATGAAGAAAGTTAAATAAAACCAATCAATGACAATTAAAATAATGTACTGGAAACTTCTCTCTCCAATTTGCATAAATTCAGATTTGGAAAAAAGAGTAAATGATGACCTATCATGTCCAATGCTGAAGTATAGTACAACTCAAACTACAAGCAATCCAGCAGTAAAAACAAAAATAAGGCAAACAATATAATATGAACCAGCATTTAGGAGAGGCTATGTGAAGAAACAAAGTGTCAGACATTAAATGTGAAAATTTGGAATATAATATAGATGCAAATATTTTCTCTATCTCATTTTGTGATTAATGCAAGAATTTTTAAAGAGTAGTTGGAAGACTATACTCTTAAGGTCTGATATTGCTAGACACTAGGGTTGCAAGTCACCTTGCAAAAATTTGCTTTTCTTTGTTTTGTTTTGTTTTTAAGTTTTTTTGCAATGGATCTTTTCTTTTGTTTCTTTTGATCTTTCAGAAGGACTATGGATGCATCAGCAGAGCCCACTGCAAGGTACATACTGGGGCTCAGTCTTACTGTAGAATGGAGAAATGTCATGTTTGGTGTTTCTAGCATCAACAATCTATATGTTGCATGAAAAAAAGTGTCCCAGAAGAAAAGAGCAGCCAGCTGTCCTTTATAAGAAATTCTGGTACAGCCTTTGGGGAGTATATCCAATGAGAACTTGCCCTTGAGACAGAATACTTTTAATGGGTGAGCCATTACAACACTTTCCGATATTGACAAGCAAGTTTCTACACAACTTTCTCATTGTACTCAGCGCTGTCTGTGCAGTTAATTTAGGCATCAGAAAAACTCAGTTGTTAATTTTCTGACTTGCCTCTGGACTCTTAAATGCTATTGCTCCAATCATAACACGTCGGAACACTTACACAGATTTCAACAATAATATCCACAGCTGGGAATAAATCAAAGCAGTTTTATCACTGATTAAGTGCTATTGAAATATGGTTACAAGACAACATGAAGCAAAGGACAGATTTCGCTTGGGAAGATTAAGATGAAGCCTGGGGGGGAGAAAAGAGGAGAATCCAAACAAAGTCTATGCAACATTTAAGAAAAATATAATTTAGAGTCAGAATGCATTTCTTAGCCATTGAATCCTCAGTTTCCTGTGTATGTGTGTTCGTGTGTGTTTATGCTATAGAATGGTTCAACCATATAAAATGAGTTTAGGCACAGCTGCTTCTCTAGGAGGAGTGTTGAGAAGAGGTCAGCAAACTTTTTTTCTGTAAAGGGCCAGAGTATATAAATATATTAGGCAGCAAGGGCCATACATTGTTGCAACTATTCAATTCCACCATTTTGTGTGGAAGCAGCCATGACAATACATAAATGATTGAGCATGGTTGTGTTCCAATAAAACTTTATTTATAAAAGAAAAAAATAGGCAGAAGACTGGGATTTGCTCCTGTGCTGTAGCTTGCTGATTCCCTCACTAAGATATGGGGAATTCCATCTACTCAGAAAACTCCTTAAATGAACAGGGATAAGAGTGGGTGTAGGGTGTAGGTGTGGAGTTGGAGAGATCATATAGGACATACACACACCTAGTTGTCCTAAGACTCAGCCTTACCATTGGAGGTACATCTATATGCTACAGACATGCTTCACACAGCACTACCTCCACTTGCTCCTTCCACCCTGGTAGCACTGCGGTAGTTAACTCTCCCTAGGCATCAGGGCTAATTTCTTATTAAAAATTGCTTCTTTTCTTTTCTTTCCTCCTCCACCTCATCTTCTCCCTCCAAGTGCCTTTTCAGTTCCACTGATGGTTATTTTGGCCACAAATATGTCAGGGTTTCCTCCTTTTAATTAGATCATTTCAGCCATCTCTTGGCTTTGGCTGGCGTCTGGTGCTGACAGATTTTGGCCCGTTCATTCTGAGGCTGTGCTGACCGAGCCAGCCCAGATGCTTAGATGCTGCTATTTTGCAACCACATCTGTGCAGAGGTTTGGAAGTGGGAAAGCAGTTTTCAGCAGTACTTAATGGTTGTCTTAGGGACTCTCTCACATTTTCATCAAGGATTCAGATGATGGAAGAGAGATGATCCTCACTATGACTGGCAGATCACCAAAATTAAGTGTCAATGGAATCCGCCTTGCAAGATTGTCTCAATTTAACATGATCTTGCCAACTAGGGACAATGGGGGTCAGAATATAATCTAGTTGGTAAGGACAACTGCAACATTGTGTATCAACAAGTACAGTCTACTGCATACAGCAAGACACAAATGTATCCTATCAGAACTTAGATGGGCTATCAGCACCAGTGCCACTCTCAGCAATCCCTTCATGCAGACTTTGTGAACTGCTTTTCCAACTGGCACTCCAAATCTTTACTTCTCTCTTCAAGGTTCCTATTCTATCCTCTCCCTGTTTCCTAGACAGATACAATCAGTTTTCATCTTATGTTATGGAATTCCCTAGGGTTCTGCATCCTTGATTTTCTCATCTTCAAACTTCGTATTTTCTTAGATGATTTCCCCCAAGCCCATGACTTTTACCAAAACCCATATGGCCTCCAAATATGCATCTCTAAGTCTCCTAGGTTTCAGACTCAAATCAAGTATGTATCTACCTGTATGTCTTAAAGATACTTCAAACTCTTTACCTCCCCATTTAAATCGATCTCAATCATTTTCCCCACTGCTCCCCAGATTATGCCACCTCCCACAAGATTCAACTCTATTAATTTTTACTACCATTTACCCAAGTATTCTGGCCAGACACATTGGAGTCAGCCTGTCCCCTCTGCCTCATATATGTCTTCTCAGTCCTCAAACCTCATCTCTTATACTTTCTTAGTGTCATTTGAATCTCACCTTTTCTCTATTTTCACTCCTTCAACTTTAGCTTCAAATCTTCACAACTTATTTTTCCCCTCCAAGGCTGAGCTATTTCTGACCTCTAAGTCCTCTTTTATATTATAGTCACATTTTTAAACTAAAAAAGTCATTGCCTAGCATAAAAAGTTCAAATTTCTTCACTTGGCAAATGAGGACCAGTAACTTCTCATGCTACGTCAATACTTTTCTTCCTACTTCCAACAGACAGATATACACCCCTCCAATACACAGACATTCTCTTTCACCCTTCCCTCTCTCTCTTGATTGCGACCATCGTATACAACTTAATAACTTCCATTGTAGGCCATGCTTTTTGTGTTTCTGTGCCTTTGTAAAGACACAGAAATTTCTTCTACTTAGAATTCTCTTGCTCATGTGACCAAACAACAAAATTCAGCTTCAAATACCCTTCTCTCTACAAAGACTCTCTAAATCTACTACAAAGCTAAGATGGTTCTTTAGGTCCACATTAGAGTGCATATACACTGACATGATAGCACTTAGCATATTGGGTTTCTACTCTAAGTCTACTTTTCTCTCTGCAGATTGTGAACTCCTTTAGATGAAGACACCTGCCTTGCTTGTAAGTGTATCCCACCATTCAGAATACCATCTGGTGTATATTGCCATCTGGTAAATATCTGTAAGATGCATTATACAATAAATGGCTACATGCAAATGTAGTTGTATTAGTTAATGAGCTTACCATCAGCCTGAAACATAGCATTTTACTTCAAGTAAACATAGTATTAGTGAACATTAGGTAGCATGCAAATATTATTTTCTCTCTCAGTTTTCAGCATTTGTCAGATCATGCATGAATAAACCTATAGACTTCATCCTCAAAAATTAAAGTTACAGAAAACTTAACTAGAATTTACAGGAAACCATAAAGATTTTGGAAAATAAAGCTTACAAGAAACTAGGCAATAGATTAGAATTATTTCATTAAAAAAAACCATCAAGAGTGATTTAATAGAAATTGCTGAGTTGAATCAAGAATTTTCTGCTGAGATTGGTAACAAGTTTTTACCTGTCTTCTCTGAGAGAAGAATGAGATAAAAACTATCTAGCAAATAAAGTGAAAGAGTTTGAGGAATATCTATGTATCCTCCAGCTTATTAGAAAGGATGAAGCGTTCCTAGAGAAGATGGAAAAAATAATCCAAGATAAAAACTGGAAGAAAAAGATTTCAGTGGGGTTGATGTTGAATCAAATGGAATATCAGAAGATTAGAGAACTGAAGCTATCATCAAGGAAAAGAAGAGAAAACTAGATTCCACTAAAAAAATAAAATCTATAAATGGCACTGCCCACTACAGGTGAGTTCAGATCTTCCAAAGAAAATACTTTCTGGGCCCAAAGAGGAGGCATAGATATCAGCCCAGAGAGAGTTTCTGGCATGGCCTCCAGAGAAAGAGGGCTAGTGGGGGCACTGGTGACTTTTTACTGGTTGATGGGTTGATGGTTCCACATGGCCAATCAAGATGTTCATAGTTTCTCAAAAGAATATGCTACTGAATCTGCAAACTCCTATCCACTACTGTTGATTCAAGTGACAATAAATGATAGTTCAAGAAGGTGTTTCAATTTGCCTTTAGGAATTTTAAAGCTTTAGGTCTGAAATAACAGTACTGGTGAAATATTTCCATCATTGTAGTAATGATTTGGTATGAGAAATCTGGTTGGAAGAAGAGTGGGAACCAATTTTTTAAAAATTAAAAATATATTTTAAAAATTGTTTAACAGGGTCATAATTTGTTTTTCTGACTCAAGATAGAGAAATTCTTATGAAGAACAGGAAGCAGATGTCTGGCAGATCAAGAGAGTTTAGAGGGGAAACTGGAGGCACATGGCAAAGCTTGAGTGAGGCCCAGGTAAAACTCTAAGGGCATACTGCACAAGATAGTGTATTTGGCAAAGATAAAATGATAGCAGAAGTGTTGCACCTAATAGTTATGGCTTTAGGAATACATGTACTAATGGATAAAGGATAGGCAATAAAACAAAAAAAATCTGAAATATTCATACCATGTTGAATAATATAAATTTTAACACACAGAAGTGAGCAGTATATCACAGTTACACCAAGACTCAGTGGGATGTGGCTCATATATGGAGAATGGGGACAGAGAACACACAATGATGAAAAGAAATACAATCAACAAATTAGGGGAGGAGTAGTATAGTCCTGTTTAGAACAAACAAACCAGAATATAATCATAATTCTAGAGGGAAAAATAGTTTTAGAAGATGCCAACACAACGGAGAGTATTTGGGTTAAGTAAGAAATCACTGAGGTTGTTGTCAAGGAGGATTACAGATGCCTGGTGTTAGATAAGGAGGATGATTTTAGAAAGGAGATTATCCAATTGGGCAGCAGAATACTAACATGGTAATGAGGGAACCTTCAGGATTGGCATATCTGCTGGGAGTATTATTCAGCTAAAAGCAGAGCATCTGATAAATTCTTGTCTTATAGGCAATTTCATCTTTCAGAAGGAAAAGGAAGAAATGCATGTAGATGTGCACTGATTTTCATGGAGTTATCTAAATCTCTTTTGAATATGGTATAAAAATTAGAACATAAAAATCATGCAGTCTCAGAGGTGAAGGAGCTGTAAATGTCAGCCAGGTCAACACATGAATGCCATCTATGCTGACCTTGCCATGATGGCCTGACAGTCATTGAACACTTCCAGATGCAAAATTGTCATGAGACTAGTCATTCCATATTCAACCAGTTTAGATTCAGTTGCTTTTATAGCGAGGTTAATATCAATTCAGTTACTGGTCTTAATTCTAATTCCTCTGAGTACACAGATCAAAACTAACTCTTTTTCCTCAAGTCAGTCCGTCAAATATTTGAAGACAGTTTCATGTTCCCCAAAGCTTTCTTTTTCCAAGGGTTAAGCCCAATTTTTGTCTGCCACAATTCACATCACTTGTTTTGCATGTTTTCACCCCTGCGTGTGGACTTCTCGACAAAATTGGGAGGCGGCTGTTGATGAAACAGATGTAGGCAGGAACTTTGAGAAAAAGCTATAACATTATGGTATGGTCATTATTAGGAAGAAAGGGAAGGCTGAGTATCCTCAGTCATATACCCTGAGTTCTAGGTGTGCAGATGCAGATATGTGATGAATAGAAAAGCCTAATACCCATGACTTGAGATTCTAAAATGGAGTATCTCAAGGCAAATGGGAGATTCTGAAAGAGGAAGTGTCACTACAATGATCCACATATAAAGAAGTAAAACAGAGAAAGGCATCAGAGTAAATGAAAATTACTGAGCTGGAGCAGGCTTATTAATATTGATATTAAAAGGACACGTAAAATGAGAATGGAATACAGTTAAGTAGGATGGGGTAAAAAAAAAACATGGCATGGAACTAAAATAAAAGTGTCAGAAAAGCTGGAGTCTGAATAAAACCTTTAGAGATGGTTAAATAAGTATGCACCCCCCCACACACACAATATCTGGTATTAGACAATAAATCAGGAAGGGTCAGGGACACTTAATTAGCAAGATTATATAATGCTGATTTGCCACAGGGGGAAAAAGGGGAAATTACTTTTTTTCTTCCCAGGTTCTCCATCAAGAAGAGTATAAAAGAAGTTTTAAAAAAAATGTAAAAGGTTAAGAGAATTATTAAAATGAAACAAAGGATTTAGGAAGTGTTTATCTGTGTATGTGCATGCATAGATGTTTATATTATATATATATGTATCTACATATGCAAATTTCATATATTTGAGTAGAAAAGAATATGAGAATACAAATATACCAAATTAAATATGTTCATGTTTCACTATATAGGCAAACCATAACCTAAAGATCCAATAGTATGGTAGGTTATCTTTTTAAAAATTTTTAAAATTTATTTTAAAACTTTTTTGGTTGGTAATCTTAAGAACATTTTATTAAAAAGGACCAGTGAATATCTTTTATCGCCAGTGATCACTGGGAGCTAGCAAGTGCTTTAAGTCTTGGTGAATCGACATTTTTTGCTTTTTATTTTTTATTTATTTTCTAAAGATTAGTTTATTTATTTATTTGATAGAGCATGCAAGCATGAGTGGGAGGAGGAGCAGTGGAAGAGAGAGAGAGAGAGAGAGAGAGAGAGAGAGAGAATGAATCTTAAGCACATTCCCCTCTGAGCATGGAGCTCAACATGGAGCTCAATCCCAGGACCCTGAGATCATGACCTGAGCTGAAATCAAGAGTCAGACACTCAACTGACTGAGTCAGCCAGATGCTCCAACACTTTTTCCTTTTTAACAGAACTTCCACATGTGTAGCCAAACAATTTTTCTAATTACAATATTGTTTTTATCAGCATATTTGATAGATTGAAAATGTAGTTAGACTAAGCAGATAAAATATATTTAGTGAAATAACAACTAGCCAAATAGCTGAATTCAGCATTAATTGAGGAAAGAGTGACTTTCTGTGAAGGTCTCTCTTCTATTAGTTTGCTTTGGAATTATCCTGAGCCATTCAGTATTTTTTTTAACATCTTCTTAAAGTATTCCAATATACAGATAAAGTGTATTTTAGAAGGATAACTTGCACAAGAGCTAAAGCATCAAGGTTCCAATTTATCTAAGTTAGAACAAGGTTCAGAAGACACTAAGCTTAAAGTCAACAGAAAAACAATGCCGAGTTTAACAAATCATTTCCTTAAGTGCAAGATGGGGAAACTTGGCTTAACTGCAGCTTTTGTGACTAAGATCTGGGGCTCCTGGTTGACCACAAGTTTCAGAAGAGTCAACAATGAAGTGGCTGTTAAGTAGCTGGTTTGATTTTGGAGCCACATCAGAAGTATAATTTTCAGATCAAGGGATCTAGACTTTCCCCTAGTCTTTGCCCTACTTGGACCACATCAGAATATTCGGGGTTGTTTCAGAGTATGAAATAGTACACAGAAATCTGAAAACTGTGTAATGTGAAGAAACACAAGAGGATTTACTAAGGAGAGACCTTGTGGAAGAGAGCTCATAGAAAAAAAAGAAGAAGTTGGCTAAGAAGGCAAAACTGGGATTAGAATGTTAAAAATATAAAGATATTTCTAAACTTGAGAGTAGTATAATAAGATGGGCTGCCTTGGAAGGGAGCAAGTTTACTATCTTTGGAAATATCTGAACAGTGGCCAAGTGACTTCTGTCAAGAATATTTTGAAAGGGATTATTACTTTAGAATAAAATGTTAGATAATCTGAGAGGTTCCATGCAACTCTAAGATTCCATGCCTTTCCCTTCTATTATAAGTTCACGCTTTGCTATCAAAATGTATACTAAATATTGGCCAAGAAAGTTTGGTTTGATAAAGAATGTTGTGGAGTACTATCCATGACATTTCCTGTTAGGAAAGGCAATGTATTTAACACTGCTAATTTTTATTTGTACAATAAAAGGTTTATAGAAAATATCCAGATAACCATGTATTTTTTCTAGTTTACTCTTAAGGGATTAACAGTGCTAGGAGTGAAACACACAGAAATTATGTAAAAGATACCTAACATTACTCCTCAATCTTCTGAATCACAGAGCTGTGATGCATCTATTCTGCTCCAGTGGTGTAACTTTACTGATGAGAAACCTAAGGACTCTAGGGGTTATAAGACTTGTTAGTTGTTACTGTAGGACACTAAGAAAACAGTCTTAACAAAATACAAAAAATATATATACTTGTAAGAAAAACAACTATTTGTGCTTTTTAGATAGCATTTCTATATTTCCCATCTCTTGCTGGGAGTGTGTGTGTGTGTGTAGACCATGTTATTCAAATCATAATGATGTAATGTTGGCATTGTAACAAATATATGAAGCTAATTATTAACTTATAAAAAACTGGTATAAAGTAAACCATTTAGCATCACCCCTGAATCCTACTTGGTCAATGCCTTCTATGGCATGGAATTTCACTGAAAGCAGTTAGTGTTCTCTAGAAGGAGTGCAGTCAATTGGACACTAATACTTGAGACACCCATTCCCTGCCTGGGCTTGAGGAACACCCTGAGCTGGCCCAGAGGAGCCATTCCATTTCAGCATCCTCTGCACATCCTCAGGAAAGGCAGCATGGCCCAGAGACAAGAGTCCTGCATCAGGGTCAGATCTCTTCTCAGTGATCTCATTTGTAACACAGGGTGGAGGTGCCAGGTGATTTCAAAGCTTCTGTCTAGTTTTCATATTCAGTGGGAGGGAGGCCTTCCTCGAATTATGGTCTTAAGTTAACTACCATCCTTAAAGCATAGCTTGGCATAACCAGGCCTAACTGAGGGCATAGTGCACAAATCTAGCTGTGTCCTCACAAGTGGCTGGCCTCATGAGCCTGAGTTAGGAGCTCAACTGTGAAAAGATCTTTCTACACAGGAATTCACAGTTCCAACACTGAATGAAGCATACTGTTTTTATCTTCCTTTCCAGCTATTGACCAAATTGAGAACATTTTTCACTTGGGTTGTTTTCTGACCTCTTTTAAACAACTAGCAAATTTAACTTCCACTGGGACTGGCTAGCTCTTGCCCTCTCTATCACTGACTACTTGGGAATACTATAGATCTTTATTTTTTTTTAATGGTCTAAGTTATTATTCAAAGAAATGTTAAAATTTTTTTATTAGAATTCTTATTTCTCATTACTGTTTCCTCAAGATTCATTGACTAGGCATGAATATGGACATAGTCCCAAGTGGAAAATGAACTTTGAGGACTGGAGGTCATCTTCATATCCCACATCACCACCACAGTGAAGGAAATAGTAATTCCCTCAGCTCAGGGAGTGGCTACAGAGTCTCCCTCTACAGCTTTCTTAACCATCACATAGAATAAACACTATGTGCAAATGTCCTATTCGCTTCACAAAAGCTATAGTAAAAATGTATCTGAAAAACCTGTCCCTGTAAAATGCTTTGATATCTTTGAAGAAAAGGTACTATTTTTCTATGATGTTCTTTATCCTTTTCTTAATTTGGGTAAATTTGGAAATTGAACAATTGAAAAAACTTAATTCTTGCATATATTGTACTTTTCCAAACTTACAACCACAGATCTACAAAATATTGAAGAGATTCATCAACAATTTTCTTCAAGTAGGTATGTTCCTGGTAGTTCACACTGGCTACAATCCATGCTTGTCAGAGTGCCCAAGAGAAACGAAAACAAAAGCACTTACTTTAGGCATGAGCACATGTTTCATTTTGTCTGTGTCATCTACTGGCCAGTTTGGGTCATTTTTATGCATTGTGGGAATTCATTTTTTGTTTTTTTGTCTAAAGGTAAAATTGGTAGTGAAAGATGATATTATGTGTTTATCATCAAATCAGAGGCAGGATAGCATGGCTTCTGGACACCATCCTCAGAATCTGAGCATCTTAGTGATTCTGAGCGTGGTTTCTGGAGCTGGTGAGGTCATTGCTAATACAATACCCCACCTGAGTCATTAATAACACAAGAATCCAGATGGGCAAATGGCTTGCCATTATGCAGAAGAGTTCTCCTTTTTTTTGAGCAACTCGTCTCTAAGACTGCAGTACTGTACCTGTCCCTGATACAGCCTTGCAATTCAATTCAGCCTCCATTGCAACATATTCCTGTTTAAATATTGGAAAGTCTTGCTGGCATGCATTTTTTCTCCTCTGCTTCCCACACTTTACCAGGAAAGGTATGTTTCACAAGTAGCTCCTCCTTCAGTTACACTTGCCTGCCACTTACAGAGTCTTCTTTCTCTGAACTGTAGACAAACTGCTTACATGCCTTATTTTACTAAACAATAAAAATGGGGTGAGAGCATGATCTATCTCAATATAACACATGCCACCTTTCTTATGCTCAGTAAGCATCAGGAATTCCACATGAAATCACATTATCATTTGTTTTTTATGCTCGGTAACCATCAAGAAATTTCACATGAAAACACAATACCAGTTATTTTTTTAATATCAAGACAATTTCTATCATCATTTGACTGACATACATATATTATGTCTCAAATGTGCTGTAGTGTATTTTCAGTACTTTGGTACCTTCTAGCTTAATTCTCCCCTTTTATCTTTATTATCCAATTTCTCACAAACTTAAATGTTACGCACTTCAACAGCTATAAAAAGACAATGCTAGAAATATATTGGGAAATAAGGGGAATGAAATAGGCCATGTTGACATGTAGGAAGATTTTTGTCTAAGTTCTGGCAAATTCTCCTAGGCCATGAACACATGCTCTTCCCTGCCATGTATTGTGACATGGAAGCCTCTGGCTGTGGCCCTTAATCCTACAGGTCTAGGTGAATGTACTGGGGTATAATGTCTATTTGACTTTATCTGTGTGGCTCTAAGTATATATGATAATGGAATCACTGAATAAGGGTCAAAGTCAAACTGTACTACTTTCTCTTCCATCCTTCAACCCAAATCATTTCCCAGGTAGTTGTTCTTCCCAAAGGAAGGGCAATTTATTCAAGTACACTAAGGACCTCTCCCTCTCTTTGGGATCTCCCAATCTTCTGGGAAGACTAAAGGCCCTGTATTTGGGACAGTCAGTTGGATTCCTTGAATACTCTACTGAAATCTAGATGGTAGAAAACTACTGAATGAATAAAAGTTTAGGGACTAATGGTCTCAGTTATAAGTCATATCCTTCCTAACCAGATTTCCTCTATGACCATTCATATAACAGGTAACTCAGCATTTTCTTTTCTTCCCCAAGCAGGCAAGCTTGAAAAAAAATTGGTTCTATTCTGCTTTAGGGATTTACATTTGGGTCACTGTGTCTGTAATTTTTAAAACCAATTCCCTGATTAGAGTACTGATGAGATCAACTAATTAGAAGACAACACAACACAAAACAAAAACTGATCATGTATTCTGATATAGCTTTGAATTATAAAAATAAACAAAATCAACAATAAATCAATCATCTAATTCCTGGGCCTCCTTTTGTGCTCATGATGGACTGCAGTCTCTTGGCTTATAGTATGTGATCACCACTAGAGGCTATTACTTGGTGAATGTTTTCCTTCTCATTGAATGACTTTAAATAGGCCTTTCAGAGGCCCATGAGGAAGCAAAAACTGTCAGGGTAGCATAGGTAGCCTCAAAATGAAAACATCAGAATAGAATATGAGGGCACAGCAGCTAGAATTTCAACAAGGAACAGTTACTGTTTTTCCTAATTAAAAAAGTCAATGTCCTTGGTTTCTCAGATTTCTAACTAGTTGCAAGTTGGTTGAATAGTTTCCATGTATGCATCTGAATTGTGCCTTGAGAGCCTCAAGGGCATCTGAATCAAATATACATATTTATTCAGGAAAATTAATTGTTTACACTGATGAAATAGGCTGTAAATTGGATGAAAATATGCAGCAATGCTTGGATATTCAGGGGAAATTTAAATACATGCATTGACCTTTCAGGAATATGGATAGAGAATGGTAGGCAGCACTTGAAATGTTGCTTTGTAAAAACAGCAGTTTCTTTTCCAGGACCTTAAACACAATGAAATAAAATTAATAGATTTGTGCAGAATTTTCAGGGAGAAACTTTTTGTGGTCTTAATCTTCCTGGGATCCAACACACTGAGGTGCATGCACATGCCACAATCACTCAAATAAGCAGGTCGTATGTCCAAGATAATAACTTCAGAAGGTATAAAAATATGTTGAAATATATCACATTCACTCCTTCATCTCTTTAATTAGCTATTATGGATTTAAAAAAAAACCTTTGTGCCAATGGATGCTCTACTAAGTTCAGGTATAAATGTAGTTCATCCAACTTACAGAGATAATAGTTGCATGTATGTACTGGTCAGTACAAGACTTGCTAGCATGATGGTACTTGACGTATACAAGAAGAGAGTCATCTCTCTAAATCACCAGCTCTTCAAGGCTTTCATTCTGTCCCTCCTTTTCCCTTGAAGACTCAACTCCAGGCATACTGACATTTGTATAACTTCAGAGAAATGGGCCAAGGGATATTTAATTCTGACAAATGTACCTGCTTCCTCTTCAGAGACTGGTTGGAGCTATTATGGAATCGCTGTAGTTGGTTACTTGCAACTTCTCTCAGATACGGTGGCCCCTGATGAGGCCATCCTGTAATTGCTATGAGGCCCCAGGGACACCGTTCTATGTAGTTAGAAGAGTTGGTCAGGATTTGAACTACACAAATTGTAGAACTGAAATGGAAATGTAGAATGATGATGAAGATGTCATGGTATAAGCAACGATAACATTGTATACATTGGTGATAACATTATATACACTGAATGGAACAGGACTATTGGGGCAGGTAAGTTTTAGCATGTTTGTTAATAAAACCACTTACATTCTTTTTACATCATGTTCATTTACCTACCTCCGCCCTTGGGGAAAGAAATCCAATTTATGTTCTCCCAGGGCCTAAGCCATTGCCTAGAAGTTAGAAGCATATGGACACTATATTAGACAATATCTGATAACCATTTAACACCAAGGGTGTTAAAGCATTCTTCTATGTCATATAACTCCAGAATTCTATAATAATATTTAATATATTTAGGTAGAAAATCATTAAAATGTGTGAAAAAAAAAAAAACAATGCCTCTTCCTTCTTAAAGGAAAGCATCAAAGACAGGATTTCATAAAATCCTAAATTCTTAACTTGGGTTTTACGTACAGAATGATCACAGAAGATTTTAGAGGTAGAGGACTAAAATGAGCAACACCATTTCACTTTCACAGGATATTTTATTAAAATGTTGAAAGTTTATAAAAATGCCCCAATCTGGAATATAAAAAATAGTGAAAGGGAATAAAGGGAAAAGGAGAAAAAAATGACTGGGAAATATCAGGGAGGGAGACAGAACATGAGAGACTCCTAACTCTGGGAAACGAACTAGGGGTGGTGGAAGGGGAGGTGGGCGGGGGGTGGGGGTGACTGGGTAACGGGCACTGAGGGGGGCACTTGATGGGATGAGCACTGGCTGTTATTCTATATGTTGGCAAATTGAACACCAATAAAAAATAAATTTATATAAAAAAACCCCACTATATTTCTACCTCCCCCCCAAAAAAAATGCCCCAATCTAATGATAGCCAAACTCATAAAATCTAAGGCTTTCTACGAAATCTTGTTTGACCAGGTTTCACCCTTGAATCTAGATGGCGATATGCCATCTGATTCCACAGACAATGGCTAGTGGATATGACTGGTAGATTTTTCAGTGGTCAAATACTTTGTGGACCCCATAAATATAACTATTTGTAAAAATAATGTGCCCATCTAAATCCCTAGTACTTAAACTTCTAGGTTTGATTAAAGATATACAACCTTCATGAGCCTTCCAGGCTGATACCACCCCTGTAATGTTCTGTCCTGTGCCACCCAGAACTTGTTCATCAAGGTAATTTATATTTCCCTCAAATAGACCATAAGCTCCTTAAAAGCAAATGATGAGTCTTATTCTTCATTGTGTCCCTCAGAGCATCCAGCAAAGATCTGGACGTATTATTGGATATTTAATAAATGTTTTTTGAATAAATTAGAAATTAATGTGTTTCTGTTCATATTGGACTCTTAACTTTTACAGAAGCTGAGATATTAGGTCGCTGAATGAAACATTTCAATCTGTAGGTAAGTCTGTTTCCCTAAGTTTTTTTGGCCTTAAAAACATTTTGGCTGCTTCTATGTATAACAGATGTAAAAAAAAAAAAAAAAGAAGTGGCCAAATAAGTTGACTCAATGCTCTGTACTGACACAATTTTCCTTCCAGTAAGACTCTAGCTTGGTTCATCATCTACCAGAGAATATCTTAAAGTCAGTTGCTAGGAGAATGAATGATCCATTTGCTCATTCTTTTATTCATTCAAACAGAATTCATTCAACTCATACTATATTGTTGGTTACTTGTTTAGATTTCTGTGAAAAAAAATACACTCACTTATATAAACTACTGTAAAGCTATATATTGAATTTTCTTAAACCGTGTTCAAAAGAATCAACCTGGTGCAATGTGAATTTTAATGGGTGAATAATCTAACAGAGAGAGAACAAGTAGGGGGATGACCTAACAATACTTTTTCGAATCATATCATTTCTCTTTTCTGTTACATTCTTAACCATGAAAAGTTGACTACTGTGTTTTACTAAACTATTCTGAAACAACAATTTCTTTTTATTCTGACCATTATTTTTTAAAAGATATGCCTTGACCAAATAAAATCTTCATGGCTCCTGTTGTTTAGGCTGTCTTAGAGAAAAGGCTGATTTCAGGCTTTTGACTTAGAATTGGGTCTATCCAAAAAATAAATAAATAAATAATTGGGTCTATCTTTCAAATCTGCAGGTTAAGACTTTGCCTAGAACTACTACCATGCTGTTCATGATTACTATTCCATTGTACTTGCTACATATAAATGAAGTCCAAGAAGGTAGGACTTCTTGCTACTACTAGAGGCTACTTGATAACTAAAGTAACAAAAGCCTGCCCCAAGAAATCAAATAGTTGCCTCCAAATATACAGAGAAAATTCCAGGCATATCTCACAATTAGCTGGATACTACACTAAACACTTTGTGTATATTATGTCACTAATTCTTACCACCACACTCTGAGATCGTTTTACTGTTTCCTTTGTGAAGATGAGGTTGTATAATTTGGGGTCACTGAAACAAGATTTGAACTCAGGCTTTCTAATTTCAAAGATTGTGTTTATTTCATAGTGTTATGTGGTCTCTGCACACTGTCTTGAATCTAAGGCTGAATGCAGATGAAAGTATAAGTTGAAGTCATTATAAAAATCATTTTCTTGACTAATGGGGGCTTTAGATAATCAATGATGATATGAACCTACTGATACAGTACTCAGAAAATCATCCCATTCCTGTAACTACAGTGTGGAATTTTGGGGGTTTCTTTGACCTCATTTTATCACAGCATTTTTCTGACACTGCAAGTTTCTTAAAATGTAGTTAATACTATATACATCCCACAATCTGATGACACTGAAGAATTGAACATGAAAGAACCCTTTGCATTTGAAAGTGGTAAATGCAAAGATTCCTTTCATTTACATATGCAATACAGACAAGTAAAATCAATGACATAGAGTACCTATGTAATAAAGTAATTGCTTTAGAAATGGGTGTGATAATTGCGTATCAGCTGAATAATTCATTACTAAAATTATTGGTAATGAATGTTAATTTAGTACGATTATCTCATGTGTGGGAATATGCTGATGTACAGTGATTTACAGTAAACTTTAAGGATGATCATTTTATTTTTAGACAATTGCATGTTCATTAAATATGAAAAAATGATGACAAAACAGGTTTCAGTGATGCATTCAATTTGCAATGATAAGAGTTTCAATTACAAATGGCTTTTGGGTTATATTAACTATAGCCTATAAATCATATATAAATATGTGTGTGCTTGTGATATCATGCAGAGCTGTCCAGCAGAGGGCTCCTTTGAAACAGAACGTGAAAAATGAGGCTGCTTTTCAAACTGGAGCCAACATGGTACTTTTAATAAAGTATATTGAGCCTTAGAAAAGGTTTATTCCAAACCAGCCGATGGTTTACAATCTATTTTCCTAGCGACTGAAATTTCATGTATTTTTAAATTAATGAGATTTTCATGATACTTGTCCTATAAAAATATAAAATGATTAAGATCAGATACTCTTCACTGGAAGACACGTGAAATCAACTAATAAGTGCTCACAAGTTTATAAATAGATGTACATTTAACTACATTTATAGAGCAACCCAAACTACATGTATCAAAATATTAAAATGGAACTGATTTTTTTCCAAAATAATATTTTGTGTTAAAAAAGATTCTACAAACTTTTCCCTTTTATTAGAAACTATAGTTGCCATTGAAAGATTCCCCTTCCCCCCAGTACGGTAAGTAGAGAGTTCTGCAGATGTTTTTCCTTTATAAATGATTCAGATATACTTAAAGAAGACAAATCATTTTCTCTTCATATAAGAGAATTAATTCTTAATTCTTTTCATTGAGAAAATTATGTGTTTCCCAAAATAAAATGATGCATGTCATATTACGCATGAGTGAGTGATATAAAAAATGCTATAGTGATCAGAATGATCAATACTTTTCATATGGACTGTTGAGTGATTTCATTTTTCAAAAGAGGAATGGCTAGGTAATCTAATGACTCAAAAAATACAGTTTCTTCATTGGAATAACTAATAGGAGTAGGTGGAGCTCACTGAAATGATCATATTCTTAATCTAAGAGTGATAGACAGCTTCTGGGGTATCATAAAGACTTGCCAAAATTGACTTTTCATTCAGCTCAATCTTAAAGTTTGCATTTAAGTTTAATAAATGGGTACATCATCAGCATGTGTTGGGAAGAGGTGAACCTTAGATCCACAAAGAAGATACTGACAGATACAAAACAAAGGCCAGGATAACAAATCTTTAAAATAACAATCTAAAATCCTTTGTAATCACTAATGTGAAATTTGTTCTGCATCATATAGCCATAGACCTGGCATTCTAGAATCAGGATACAGGAATCATCTTGCTCTAGAGTTGGCAACAATTCTAGTATTTGAATCCACGAAGTAAAACCAGAACATGATTCTTAAACAAACAAAAAAAACCTTGTATGTAAAGTTTTCATGTTTGAATAACTCACACACTTAACAACCTATGTAGATATATGTGGGGTTTTCTGTGTTGTTTTGGCAGATGAGAGCTGGGCACTGGTATTCAGGTTCCTGGAGACCAGAAAAAGTTAACATCCATATTTTTTTTTTTTATTATTTTTTTTAACATCCATATTTAACTAGTGATATATCACTGTAAAAAGCCATAAAAGCCAAAAGTGGTAAAACATCTATGGCAACAAATCCAAGATCATGTTGATATATTTGTTATCTAAAATGTGGCACAGTATTCAACCAACATTGTATCATCTCAGAAAACAGCACCACTCTAATGGAACCTGGAGAGACAATTAGATCATAATGTTGCATTTCACATGTGCATTTTAAATGCCATTATTTTTCCCTCTTTTGATCTTTCCTTTGTATTTGTAAAAGGAGCTTTCATCTTTAGACATGTGTGTGGGGGTGTGTGTGTAGGCAACATCCTTCCATGTTTATGATGCCAACAGCCAGCCAGGCTTTTGCAAATGACACAGACTGCACCAAGACAGTTACATCTGATTGCTTAACCCCTCAGCTTGCCTGGGCAGTTCAGGAGCCCCTGCTGTGATGTTTTGTTTGCACAAACGCATAGATAAAGGCCACCACTCTTCTCATTAAACAAGAAGGCACGTGGGAAAATTAATAATTTAATTTGCAGGGAGAAGATGGATGTGGAAATCAAACGTAAGTCTACAACCTTCCCTGAGCGCTCACCTTGGTGTCTGAGAAAATCTGATGCCAATCCAGCTGCCTGACTTAAGTCTCTGGAATCATATCAAGGTGTCAGGGAATCAGTGCTTTCAATCCACTGGGCTGCAAAGGGTTGTCTTGTCAGCGCAGACACCCCAGGGGTGGGAGAGTGGTTGGGAGAGGGGAGAAGGAAAATACCGCTGGAATAGTGCCATAATATGTGCTCTGCTAGGGCTTCCAGTGCTTTCTAAAATGAGAACAGATCCTTGGGGAACTACATGAACAAAGACCCAGAGACTCCAGAAGTGCTCTGTGTGGTAGTCAGCAAGTCACAGCTAAGCATAACTTACCCGTTTACTCACTACCCCTAGGAAGTATTTTGTTCTTTTCTTTCAAAAGAGGAAAGGAGGGGGAAACAAAAGTCTGTTTCTCATCCTATACTACTTGCATTTTAATCCTGAGCTGCTCCACCAGCATGCAAAAGAATGATGAGCACCCCTTACTTTACAATCTTGATAGAGTCTCATTTCCTTGAAAACTTTGTGTGTAAGGGTTTTCAGGATAGTCATCCAGATTACCCTGCAATTTTCTAAATCAACAGTTCCATAATGACACTGGCAACACCTCCCTGTGTCTAAATGATAAAGTGCTCATACTCCCATTGAGTTGACCAGATGAGCCATTACCCTGAAGAGCATCCTGAGCTTCATTCTGCCCTCAGACTTTTGGCTCAGCCCTGAAAGGCATTTCCAATTGGGAAGAAATTTTAGCTTTGCAACTCTCTGCATCGAAACCTGGAGAAAGAAACAATTGACAAGAGGAATATCCTTGAGGTAAGGGATGACTAGGTGGCACAAATCATCGTCATCATAACCAAACTTTCAAAAAGTATGTTTTGTTTTGTTTTTTTAGTTCCATTTAAGTTCATCCTTTTGAACTTGCTCACTGCCCATTCTCATGTGCACAGAACAAAGGACATACCTAAAAAAGGTGTTACTGGAAAGCTGTTACCCTTTATACAAGTTACCCTCATATTAGTACACTGTCCCTTTTCATGCAAAGATTATATCACTGACCCATGATTGAAAGGAGCTATCCTGCAAATGGGTTTTTTATTAATGGTGAGAATGCCATACATGCTCTATTCCCTATTTTCTGGAAGCTAGATGACTAGGGACAATGTGTCAGGTATGGTTGCAGGACTGGATATAAATGAATTTGCCCACCGAAATCTAGATCCCTGGACCTGGTCTCCACAGTACAAGTCCCTACCCAGCTGAACTAAAACTTCATGAAGATCAAAGAGATAGTACAGGGTTAAATATCACAACAGCTTGAATTTCAAGTTACAGAAAGTGAGTTTTGACTCTATCCCTAACCAGCTACATTACCCTTGGGTAGGAGTGTTAGCTGAGTGGTACTCCAGAACACTATTACATATTTCACAGATGCTGGTCCATTGGACTAATGCTTACCAAAATGTGACACCCTTTAACACCTACCTAATTTATTCTTCATTTTTCTTCTGTAAATACAAAGATGCTGTTTTTGTCCTCTTTTTGCAAGATATCCTTACAGATATTTAGTAATAACTTTCATATTCCTATGAAGTCCTTTTTTTTTACCCCCTCTAGCTCGAATATCTGTACTTTCTCCAACATTCATCAAAGAACATGATTTCTAAGCTCCACACCATCTTCTTTTATCCACACAGTCTCTGTTGTTGCTGGTATCCTCTAACAATATAGAAAAAAGTAAACTACAAGCCTGGTCATCTTCTATGAGTCAATGACAATGGCCAGAGGATTTAAAGAAAGGTCATTTCATGGTTTTGGTTTACAAATGGCTGGAAGTCCACTATTAGTTTAAGGATTGGCTTAGCGTTCAATGAGACTCTAAACACCTGTAAACACTCACCTAAAGTGTGAAGGTATCATTTTCATAAAAGAGCATTTCCTAATCAACTAGATTAAATAAGTTGCTGGAGGAGGTGAGATTCTCATTTTTCAGTCTATAATGAACATTAATGTTCAACATTAGCAACCTTGTAATTTATACTACTTTATTTGAATTTAACAGCAAACACATGTATGAATCTCTACATATCTATAAACAAATCCTCATGCAGATTTCAAGAACTAATTGTGGATGATAATAACAGCTAATACTTATCAAGTACTTACGATGTGCCAGGCACTGTGCTAAGTACTTTTCATATAATATTTCATTCAGTCCCAATAATCCTATGAGATAGGTGATATATTATTATTATACCATTACTATTACTATCATCCTTATTTTACAGATGAAGAATACTAAATTTAGAGAAGTTTAAAAAAATGTGCCAGTGGTCACAATTTAAACAAGTGATGGGATGTGGGAACTGAACACAGGTCTATCTAACTTCCACATTCATGCATGTGATCAATTCATAGTACTTCCTCTCCAGTGTCTATAGTAAAGGTCAGGTCTCTATGGAACGGATAGCTTCACTGGAAGGCTTGAGCCTTCTAAATTTTCACATATTAGAGATAAACCCACAGATTCTCCATCTTTTTATTCAATGAAATTTAACTATGACACATAAACTACCACTAGAATAAAATACCGTAACTGTCACTGTAAGAGTTCTACTACCTATGTATATATAGTCTTTCACAGCAATATGCAGGTAGGCACAAATCATATTGGTCAAGAATTAGTTCAACTAGTAATAAACTCTGACTAATCCCAGTTGCTAGTAAATGAATATATTGTACATTCTTTCCATTCCCTGTGGTATCTCCACTGTCAACATAACTACCAAGAAACAAAACCTATTTTGTTAACAGACACCAGAATTTACAGAAGAATATTGACCTTCAAAGAGTCACTTACTCATTCAACAAATGTTTTTTGAGTGCCTATATGTACCAGGCCCTATTCTGAGCACTGAGAATACGGCAGTGAACAAATCAGCAAAATCCTTGTCCTTGTGGAACTTATATTCAAACAATTTTGCTGACTTTCAAAGTTCTTGGCTCTTTTTTCTTATAATCGCCTTTGGAAGCAGATTCAAAGTTCCATAGGAACAGAGAATCATTATGCTCTATGCACATCATGAATGTCTAGATGCTGGCAGCTGACTTTCCCTTAGTCACATTCATGGAGAGGGTGAGCCTTCTGTACTAGATACTGTGGGGAACACCAAAAAAGTTGATGACAGATGTTCTAAAATGTGGCACAATATAGAAGTAACACCTTTCTCACTATGGAATTTACTTTATGATGTTTGTAGCAGGAAATGCATGCCTAATTATTTTCAGTTCAGATTACTACAATGGGTTTGTGCTTTATGAGGACAACCCAGGGAGGAACATGTCAGGTGGCAGAGAGAAACCGGCTCAAGGATCAGCGTGGCCACAGCTGGGATGTCCAGGGGCTACTTGGCCACTGTATAACCATCTTCCAGACAAGGACTCCTCCTTAGCTCTTAGGAGATTGTTTCCACAAAACATAAAATGTTATTATCTTTCAAATTATCAAGTGCTTTAGGAAATTAAAACTAACTCTCTGCTAGGCTAAGGAAATGACAGATCCAGCTGGATAAAATGCAGTCCTCCACCTTATATTATACATATGATTTACTAAGATTTGTGCAAGACTTATAAAATCATGCCTGTAACAAGTGTTATCCATCAATAAATAAAAATAGAACAGGTCAAAAAGCAGTCAAAGTAAGCCAAATTAAAGCCTCTGGCTTATTTTCCTGCATAATGTCCTACAACTAAGCGATAGGAAAAAATCTGCCAGAGCTCACTACAAATGTGACACCTTCAAACAGATCTCAAACTCCCATGACGGAAGAACATAATACAAAGAAGACTTTAATTTTTTCTTTTTTTCAAAACAAACAAATGAACAAACAAACACAAAAAGAAAATGAGATTGCCTGATCTCACTTCCAGGGATGTTGATTCAAAAGATATAGAACTTTAATTTTCTTAATTAAGTATATAGAAACAGTTTGACTTACTCCTTAGAATGGTTCTTACCAAATGTATAAAGAAGACAGCAGCAGGACTTTGACTGCATACCTCCTTTATCCCCTATCTTCATTTACACTCTTCAGCATGAACTGCTTGGTTTATCCCTTCAAACCTGCTCTTAAAAGTATCCTAAATAACAAACATTATATGGTCTCATTCATTCGGGGAATATAAAAAATAGTGAAAGGGAATAAAGGGGAAAGGAGAGAAAATGAGTGAAAATATCAGCAAGGGAGACAGAACATGAGAGACTCCTAAGTCTGGGAAACAAGGGCTGGTAGAAAGGGAGGTGGGTGGGGGGTTGGGGTGACTGGGTGACGGGCACTGAGGGGGGCACTTGATGGGATGAGCACTGGGTGTTATGCTATATGTTGGCAAGTCGAACTCAATAAAAATATACAAAAAAGAAGTATCCTAAATATCCTTGTGCATGACAATCTGTCAATTCCTTCTGGTAAAAACATACCTCTGGAAGAATCAAACTATCTTTGAGCTCCAAGCCTATACCTCTTTGCTGCCTATCACACAATCAGGCAGATTATCCTACTCTGAACTCAGTTTTACCAACCTCAAGCAAGTTTACAAACTTCTATACATTCCAGTAGGTTAGTAAGCTCTCCCCTTTCCTAAAACCTTCTCTGTTCCCTCAGATCTTCTCTCCACTCTGCCTCCCACCTCTCTCTCAGATGACTTTAACTCTTTGCCTAGAGACCAGCAAAAGGGAACCTGTAACCTTCCTACCACCAGTCTGCTGCTGCTTCCACTCTTCAAGCCCTCTTTTACTGTGGAGGTAGAAGCCTCTAAGGGAAGGCCGTTCCCTTCACCTGAGTTCATGAATCTTCACTCTCCTCTTCTTTCTCAATTATCCCTTTTCTTATATTCATCCTGTATTTATTGGCTCATTCTTCTTAAGGTTCAAAGTTAAGAGTGGCAGGCACTTTTCTGTGTCTACTTATGGTTATGATGCATTTTTTCCTAAGAAAGCAGGAAGCTCTGGAGCATAATTCCTCTCCCTAGTACCAGGGGATGAGTTGATTACTGTAACCCAATGGTTCTCAAACTTAAAAATGAATCAGCTTTTTCTAGATGGATTGTCTGGAACAGGTTATTAGGTCCCACCCCTACAGTTTCTCATTCAGTGCGACTGATATGATGGAGTCCAAGGATTTGTATTTCTCTAATAAGTTCCCATGGGATCCTAATGCTGCTGGTCCAGAGTCAACCCTTTGAGAACCCCTGGTCGAAATCAGACTTGATAACTGCATTATCTTTTGCTAATGGTTCATTTAGAATGGGTAAATAACCCAGTTCCAGCCAACAAGATATAAATAGAAGTCTAATGGAGTAGGGGTTAAAAAAGAGTCTGAGAAAGAATTTTGTTCCCTTATAAAAAGACAGAGAACAAAGATAGCTTTTCTTGTTGTTGTTTTTGCTTTGAATGAGGTAAAATGGAATTGAAGAAGCCTTCTAGTGTCCATTAAGTGTCCAGCCAAGTGTCAACTCCAAGAGAAAGATAGAGGGAAACACAGTGAAAACCTGGCTTGAGTATTTTTTTGAGCCATGGTAGCCATCCTGGATCCAACAATCTCCAGTCTTCTCTTTATGTGAGATAAGTAAGACGGGTATTCACTATAGCCACCATTAGTTAGGGTTAGACATTCTGTTAGTTGCAATCAGATACAATGAATTCATCAATTCCTGAACATGGAATTGAAAAGGGATCTTTTCAATTCCATACCCTTCTCTAGATAGAACCCTGTCTCATTCTTCCATTAAAATTCAAACTTTTAGAATGACAAGTATCCTCCATTTTCTTATCTCTTATGGCCCTTCTGCCCATTTCAATATGTCTGGCATACTTTTCACTCCACCAAAATTATCCTCTCCAGGATCTCACCATAACCCTCTTGACTATAATAGATGTTTCCCATGTCTAGCTCTATTTGATTTTCTACAGCATTTGACACTGTTGATCTTCTCCTTTTATTTCTCTTGGCTTCCATGGTATTGACATTCTCTCTTGGTTTTCTTCCTACATCTCTGTTACTTCTAAGACTTTCCCCTGCTCAGCCCTGACAGACTACATGGTTCAGAAGTCACATCTCTTCCCTTTTATACACAGTCCCTTACACACACACATTTCCCTGGGTTGCCTCGATCTCATCCCAATGCAGATGATTTCTGCACCTGTACTTCTTACCAGTCCTCCCTGTGAGCTCCAGGCCCCAACGTTCGAGGGCTTTTTCCTCCACTCCAGGCCTCTGACATCTCAAACTCCACACAACCCAGACTGAATTCACTATTCCTATCCCGATAGTTCTTTTACCTCTCCTTTGGTCCTTACTCCCTGTTCCATGGACTAGCACTGTCCTTACATGGCTGTCCAACTGAGAAATGTGGTCAACGTGCATGGATCTTTTTCCTTTATCCCTTTGTCTCCAATCAACCATCAATTATGTTTCTTAAATACATCCAGCCAATTCCTCCTGTGAGTTCTATCACATTTCCACTTCAGTTCATATTACGTGCTGCCTAGGTCCCTGCAAACCCCACCACCAGTGTTCCACCTCCAGGCTTGCTGCTGTCTAATTCCTCCTCTCTGACTGTAGTCAGAGCAGCTGCTTTTGATCACACACTCTGCTCCAAATCCTTCAAAGGTACCCATGCCCTTACTCTGGAACCCACACTCGGCTCTCAAGTTGTACAGGAGTGTCCCCAGTCAGCCTCTCCTTTGGTTCCCTCAGCTGTACCCATGTTAGCTTTCTTTTAAGCCCTTCACATTTGTCATGCTTCTTCCTATCATCAGTCCCTTATACATGCTATAGATTTTAGCTCAAGTATCACTTTCTCAAAGACACTTGACCTTCCAAACCAGACCAAATCAACTCATGTTCATGTGGTACTATTTGCTTCTCCTTGGGAACACTTGTTAAAATTGCCATCTTTTTATTATGTGTGGTGATTTAAAGAGCGTTGTGCCTCCTTCATGGGAACCATGCTTATTGTTTGTATTTGCCCATAACAGTTGAGCACTTTGCGTGAATTATGATTCACATTCAATTAATATTTGTTAAATATTCTGTTGTGGAAGGAAGGAAAGAAGGAAGGAAATTTGTTTTTTTTTTTTCAAGTCACTCCTCACTATAGCATAATTTCCTTGATCTTGACTTGCTTTTGACCTAAGTTAAACATCTTTGCTATAAATTTCTTGTAGCATCTTTTTCTTAACATCTATCACATCTGTAATTCTTTGTTGAAAGTCTGCTTTTCTTTCCTGACTAAAAGGTACGGAGGATCTTTACTTGTTCCCAATGAATCACTCAGTGCTAAGCATGTAATAATAGGTGCTCACGATATGTGTGTTAAAGTACATTTTCCTTTTTTTTCAGTATTTCCTTTAAAATGTCATATATATTATGCAAGGAATAATGAATATAGTGGATATTAATGTGTATATTAACTTAACTTCTCACGCATGCTACTCTGACATTGGTCAAGGTGGGATCAGAATTTAAAAATGTGCCTTTCCTGTTATAGATTCTGCTTTTGGTGACTTTCAGTAAGGGTTTTTGGGCAAAATTGTTGTGTTGGAAGACAATGTCAAATGCAAACAATTACTACTCACATCTCCCTAGAGTGGATCTAGTGATAGCGCATAAATTAAGCAAAATTAAATTAAATAATTTGAATCCCATAAAAAGGCAAAAAGGATGATGGAAGCAAGAAGAATCAACTCAAAATGTCTTGACTATCAATAAACTCTGTGCCCTTTTTGGTCTCTGGTTACTCTGGTCTGAAATTATAATTCCTGACTTCTTCAGGCAATCCAACTTGTCCACTAAACTGTGGGGGCAGGATTCTTACCTGCCTTCACGATGTCCAGTAATTCTGCTCTTCACATTATAGAGACAGAAAAGTCATGGACTACTCCTAATTTTCTCAGAAGTGTTAAATATGTCCCTGCCAAATGTTTCTTGCTGGCTGGCCCCTTCCCCAGACTACATTATACACCAAATAAACCAAATGGTCTGACCATTATGGGTTCTTCTACTAGACGAAAGAAGAAAATTCACTCTACTGAATTTAAAAAGTTCTCTAGTCCATTCTCTTCATCCACCCTAGATGTTCCCTCTCTGAGCTACAGTGCATCACTCTGCAACAGCCTTAGTTGCTAAGTATTAAACTCATATTTTTAAAGAGACACTCTATCCAGTAGTCCCCCCCCCTTTATCCACAGTTTCGCTTTCCATGGTTTCAATGACCTATAGTCAGTCACCCTCTAGAAGCAGATAATCCTTTTTCTGACTTATCTTCAGAAGGTCAGTAGTGGCCTAATGCTCCATCACAACACCCACATCATTCAGCTCACTTCATCTCATCGCACAGGCATCTTTTCATCTCACATTATAAGTGCAGTGAATACAGTAAAACAAGATACTTCAAAAAAGACTACATTCATGTAACTTTAGTACAGGATATATTCTAAGTGTTCTCCTTTATTATTAGTTGTTGTTAATTTACATATTAAAATTTACCACAGGCATGTAAGTATAGGAAAAAACAAATTATATACAGGGTTCAGGACTATCCACAGGTTCAGGCATCCACTGGGGAATCATGGAACATATCCCCCATGGTTTTTTTTTTTTTTTCTTGAGGAGGGGTGGGAACTACTGTAATTCCTAGATAATAGTGGGAGCATATGGAAAACTGTATCTTAAGAAATGCATTCATTCAAGAAATACTCAATTTCTACTTTGTAGCAGGTGCCTTTCTTGGTTCTGAGACTACAGTAATTAATAAAAGTGAGCCTGTCCTTGAAGCTTGTGTTTTAATAGAAGATACAAAAGATACAAACGTGTATGTTTGTGTGTACACACACATGTATGTATTTCTAACACATCTGACCTTTTCCATGCTTTCTCAGGATCTCTACAGGAATGGGGGTATTAATCAGTAAGGAAGGAAAGATAGTACTACTTTCTTTCTTTATACCCTGCAACTTTACCCCTTTTACTTTTTCCTTTCTTTCTCTGTTCCTTCATCTTTTTCTCTTGCTTGGCATCTTTCTTAGATTCACTGTGAAATTTTAGGAGTAAACCTATCTTTTATTCAAAGGAAGTACAACATTGCCATCTTTCTCCCCTACAACATACTTTTGAACTGGGCTCAACTTGGTTGGCAAACCTTATATATGCTATTTGATATTTCCCCATCAACTCTCAGATGAGGATCTCAAAATGTTATCATATAACACTTACTAAGAACTGACAATGTGTGAAATGTCATTCAGAGCTGAGAATTAGTCTTGGCCGCTGCTCAGTGGGTTCACTAATGCAAACTTTAATTCACTAAGGACACCAAAAACTGCCTAAAAGGGCTATTAGGACAACTATCAGAAAGTTCAATTTGCTGTCTCCAGGTCCCGACAGTGGCGTTAGTGCCAAGCATAAAGAGCCAGCTGCAAAAGCTCCTGTTTTATGTTACGTATAGAAAAAAAAAAACCTCAAAAATTAGTCCAATTCAAAATGTGACCTCATTTGATTTCTGTTCATAATGTCTACCTTCAATCTAATCATCACTCTTCTTAGTGTCAAATAACTTTCTGGTTGGTTAAATAATGTACAGTATCTTTTCAAGGTATAATGAGGCCCTATGTAAATCTCTTCAATAACAATCTCATCAACTATAAAGAAAGTTCAATGCAACTTGCCTATCCCATGTTTAAGATTTTAAAGTATCTAGTGGATCAGTCTGAAAATCACTTAAACCCTTACACAGAAAATAGTTTACTATGCTTTGCCTTACTAACAACAAAATGACAAAACATATCTCAATTCCACATGGCATCATTCTCAACTAGACATGTTGAAAGCTTCTGAATGGGTAATGCTTCTAAGGTTGATGTACTGAATAGTCCTGTTTCCTTTCTGCTTTTCTCCAAATTTCACCCCACTGAAAATTTAGGACCCAGATGATTCATTTCACTACAAGAATTCTTTTGCTCATGAATTACTCTTAAAGAAATTTTATGAATGAGATCGACTACAGTGAGACTCAAAGACATACATTTATTAGGCTGGTCTCACAGATTTGGTGAACTTTTATTTTTCCCTCTAAGACAACAATAACAAGCCACAGTAATGACAACTTCAAAAGCCAAGTGTTCTGCAAAATTCAAGGTGCATCTTGATTGTATGTACAGAAGAATCTGGTGTCTCCTTGAGGCTTCAGTTTTGGTTAAAAGCACCAAATGTAAAGGAGGGGAAAATGATTTGCCAATTTACTGTTTAGAACTCAATCTTAACAACAAAGTAATATAGCATGAAAACCTGGTTATTCGATAGCACTTGGCTACACAGAGGACGGCTCAATGAGCTCCTCTCGTCTGACTTGTCACAATGACTGACACTTTCTAATATTGAGCTGGAAATAATATGGATATTTAATACTGTGGCGTTTACATCAAATAGAAGCAAAGCGCTATTGTTTATCAGCAATCTATTTCTGATGGCATGAATCTATATAGACATAATTATTGTTGAATGATGAGCTCTGATTTTCACATTATGGCATAAACAAATCTGCAGAATACTCACAATGTTTCATCTTGTGTGATTTGAAAAATCTCATAAAGCCAAATTCTTAAGTATTTCCTATGCTTTCCACTTGAATTTTGACTAAAATTTACCTTTTAGATCTGTTATGCCACTCATGAATTTTTTACAGTATCCATCTGTGCTTTGCAATCTCTATTCTCCATGGTTCCACATTGTTTTGGCTAACTAACAGGCCCATATGTTGCCTTAATGTATTTCTGCACAATGTTTGTGCTTAAAAAAAAAAAAAACCACAGGGAAAAACCACAGGTCTAAATAAGCTATAAAGAGCATCCACATACAGTTAGACTGTCTTTACTGAGTCTGGAGACATTATGATTCTGCTGCGACAAGCAGCATTTGTCTTCATTTTGTCTGACTGTCCTCATGTGTTATTATTAGTGGCTGTCAGGCTGAGGCAGGAAAAAATAGCATCACTTGAGTAAGAAGTTGAATGCATAAATGCAGTACTACACATGGTGGCTGAGGGTGAAGAGTCTGTTTGAAATGCTTAAATGCAAACACCAGGATGAGGAAATTTAAAAGTGAAAATCCTTACTTGGCAAATGTGAGGAGAAAAAAAAAAACATGACTTCCTTGTCTAAAAAGCAAAGTGAAGGCTAATTATTGACAAAAATTTAGCAGCCTCTGAATGTCTTTGAAGACCATCTTTTCAACATGTCAGCTTAGCTTTAATTGTAAGAAAACAAATATGTTGGAACATTTGCCTCCAGTGCGGTGTTTCAGATAATGTTGACAAATACCTTGCATTTTAAAGTTAAGCTTTTAGTGTTCAAAAAAAAAAAAAGTAACTTGAAAGTATTTTCCAGCAAGCCTCGTTCAAACACTGGTATATTCTCCTACTCTAAATAGGTGCCTCTAGGGTAGCTCCCGTGTTTCCCACACCTATGTTGTGCAAGTTCTCTCCCACCTGGCTTCTAACTATTTCAGGAGCCAGTTCATCTGATTTCTTTTTTTCATCATTAAAGAAGACAAACTGGATTATCATAAGACCTGGAAATTGTTACTCTCAGCTCCTTATCATATAAAAACATTTTAATTATCCAGAGAGTGAAAGATTTTTCCTCTAAAAATGCATTTATCTTTATCTTCTTATTTTCCTATCTGAAAGATGATCTCCTCCTCCAGCCTCATTCCTGGACATTAAATGAGAATTTTTACCAAAAGGTTTAATAAAATGCTTTTGGAGAAACAACTACAAACACAAGAAAATAACAATTCACCTTTTCCATCAGCATCTCATGAAATTTCTTTCAAAGTCTATCTCTGGTGGCTTTCTTTACCCATTACTCACAAAAGCACAGTTTTGATGGTTTTTGAAATAGCAAAGCATCTCTCTATATAAATATACACAACTTGCAAGTATACAGTGGAAAAAAAGGGTTGATCTTATACCAATATATTGGGACTACTTTAAAAAAATTATTCTGAAAATTATTCAGAAAAAAAATTATTCTGTTCCCTTCTCTATTTTTTTTTCCCTGTTCTCTTCTCTAAGGCTATCTCATTACTCACATTATTCCTATGCTACCTTTATGGCTGGCCTAGATGTTGAGCCAGTCACATGGATTTCTTTCTTCTTAGTCTTCTTTTTTCTGATTGTTATGAACAGATATTCGACTTTCATCACAATTTCCTACAATGCACAATGCAGTGCCTTACAATATCAATTTAAGCTGGTGGTTAATATAACACTGTATTGCTATAACTGTTTTGTGTATGATTTGTCCTTCCAACTAGACTGTAAGTACCTTGTGGGTGGAGAGCTTTTATCTTATTTTTTATAATCCATGGCACCTGGCCCCGTAGATGGTGGTAAAATAACTGATAACACATAAACAGAGTTTATGCTAAAGTAACTGATTTGCGTATAGTAGGACAAGCCTCTGGTAACATATTAAGAAACATAAGCAAGAGCAGGGCTGTCTAAAGTGATAAATGGAGCCCTGTGTGGAAGATCAATGATCACGGAAATATTTAAATGAAAGTGTTTTAACTCCAAAAGGACTTTTCCTAAGCATTTCTCTTCCATCTGCATCCCATCCCATACACACACACACACACACACACACACACACACACACACACACGGACATCCTAATAGGGCATCCTAAATAGAAAAACAACAACAACAACCTTGCAACTATATTAACATATTCCATTAAAAGTCGTCAACAGAGAAATATAAATATTTTTATAGAAAGGAATGTAGGGGAGGGAAAAGGAGTCCATGGAAATGGTTGTGAAAATATTCGACTGCCCCAACTGTCCCTTAAAAATAAACCGTTTATTTGCAATGGCTCAAAAAATATCTCTGGGAAATTCTCTGGATCAGTGGTTAACACACTGTCCATTGGCTGTATGGTACAGGTCTGGGAGGCTCCCATGTCATCTGCTATGATTCTATATGGCACACTCTGGAATTTTCTGAAGGAGGTATCCAGGTGAAAAGCTGTTTAGCCTCTGATCTTTCTTCCTCTTGTTTGCTGCTTACCAGCCCTTTCCCTGGGAAAGTCATGGCAAAAGAGGGACCCATATTAATTACTTTATGGGTTATATGGGAGCCTAGCAACAAGATTAGGTGGGGTACTAGGTGAGGAGATGCTTGTGGAGGACATAAGCTGTTAAGATTTCAGGTAAATATCAACCTCCCTGGCTCCTCTTGAACTAATTTTATGTTTGTGTAATTAGAAGTGGATTTCTGAAAACACATCCGGCATTGCTTTGGTTGATTAATCTTTTGGTATTTGACAAGCTATGTCCTTACAAACTTTTAACATCAGCAAAGCATGCGCACACGTGTGTGTGTGTGTGTGTGTGTGTGTGTGTAATTCCAGGGGAACTGAAACCATCAGTAAGAAGGAAAATATGCTGTGAGAAACCCAGAAGTCCTCCATCAGTGAAAAGTCTGAAAATATTTCTGATTTTTAGCAAAAACAACTTATGTTTATAGAGTTATTAATGACTTTTCCCCCCTTGCTCCCCTTTATTCCAGTCAAAACTCCTTATTATATTTTTTCAGAAAAGCACTCATACTAACCAGGTTGATTTAGAACTTCTAAAAGTTGTCCTCAGAAAGGGAGGTGATATTTTCGAGGACAATAGCATCACTGATATGAGGGGCTTCAGAGGGGAGAGGTAATATCTCATGCGGCGACTAGTTCAAAACAAAGGATTTGGTGCTCTTGTTTCTTTGAACAACTGGAAACTGTTAATATGAATCCAAACACATCTTCCTTCAAATGTTTCAATAGGATATTTTATTTTGGGCATGCTAACCCCTTTCCACATCTAGAAAATACTCACACAGAAGGGTGCCTGTGTGGCTCAGTCAGTTAAGCATCTGACTCTTAATTTAGGCTCAGGTCATGATTTCAGGGTCCTGGATCAAGCCCTGAATCAGGATCCATACTGGGTGTAGAGCCTGCTTACGATTTTTTCCTCCTCCCTCTTCTCGTCCTCCACCTCTCTAAAATAAAATACTCACACAGAGTTGGAATGACAGATTCACTGTTGTTTCATGCAATATCAATTAAGAATTCTAAGGGAACAGGTAAGTGTCCATGTCTGATCAGGCTGTTATTACGTTGTAATTGTTATCTTAGAGAGGACAGAATTTAGCTCACATTATGCCATTACCAGTAAAGTGACAATTCCTATTACAATAAAGGTTTTAATAGTTATCTATTCAAAACAATTATTTCACAAATAAGTGATTTTTGAGGATTTTCCAGGAACTTGCATTTAATATTTCTAGCTATCAGGGGCAATGTTGCATAGTCTGAGATAAAACAGATTCACACTCTAAAGTTTTATTTATAAAATCTGTATCCATCAATTAACATGAATAGGGTTTTTAGTTATACTGTCTACACTTGCCTGAAAGTATGAAGTACCAACTTTTAGCACCATTTTCCTAATAAGAATCATATAAAAATAAAAGCTATTCAGGAAAGCAAAACCAGAGTCTCATCTCATTGGCAGTTAATTTTTTTTTTCCTCTCCAGAAACCTCATTGCTGTAATTGGAAACCATATTAAAACAACCAAAAATAAATGAATTAAAAGGGAAAAAATAAACCTCAGAATAAATATGCACATAGGCACAAATGCTAATATTCATAACTAGAAAGTATTAAGTTCTACAAAAAAAAAACTGTTAGATTCATTTTTTAGCTTCTCTGATTTCTACCAAATGAGAAACTTAATTCTTGTGATGGAGTAAGAATAGTAAGAATCTATTTCTAATAGAAATACTGTCATTTGCTAGGCAGGAAAAAATAACATTTTTATATTCCTCCTTTGGACTTTCAAAGAGGGTAAGCAACAAAACAAAATGTACTCAATAGTGTTGGACAAATATGTCACAGATACATGTATTTCCCCCATGTCTTAAGTACTCCAAGTGTGTTTAATTCTAAAAGTAATTTAAGCTTTCCTATGTTATTCTTACTTAGTACTTTTAACAGAAAAAATAAAGCTAGAAACCCCTTAGCAGAAAAACATGTTATGAAAGTAATGTTATCAATGAAGACTTTAATAAAATTCTAGGGCCAGATAAAATCTCAGTACATCTTCTAGTCTAGAGCCCTGACTCCATCCAAAATAAATTATTTTTTTCCCTTTAAAGATTTCTAGGGAATAGAGTCCTTGTTGTTCTTTGATACCTTGTTCTCACCTTCAATCAATTTTATTATCAGGGAATTTATCCCTCACATTCAACCTAAATCATGCATGTGGAAACCTAAGTCATCTTGTGTAGCTTTCTACCTGTGAATATGAAGTTTGTTCATAAGCACTTATTGTATGCTTGATGTGTGCCGAGGTTGATTTAAAAATACAAAAAGAAAAAAAAAATACAAAAAAAAGAAGTGTTTACTGCAGAGGTACTCCCATAGAGCTGGTAACAAGGGCATCCTGGGAGTTCTATGGAATTTGAGAGCTCAAAGAAACTTGGAATATTGTATAATCCAAAAGAGCAATTAAATATAACTATGAGATCTCCATATCACAGAGAGCATCAGTAAGTGATGAAGCAAACCACATCTAAAATATTTTTGAAAGCGAGAGTATTAATCACAGAGAAGATTCTAGAAAAGGAAAATTGGGAGCGTCATCTTACAGGAGGCAAAGGATCGACACTGTCAAGAAAGAGAGAAATGAACGGTGTACATAGGAAACAGGTAGAGTCAGAAACACAGAACTGGCACATTGAGAAATTTTTACATGTAGGATCACGACTATCTTGGGCAGAAAATATGAGAGTGTGAGGCTGTGAAGAAACCACAGTGAAGACAAGATATACAGAGGGCTCAGCGGGATGCTCTCAGAGACCTAGTCTATGTCTCAAATATGCTACAGTGTCTATGTGTGTGCATGTGATTTACATACAGAATACTAGGAAAGTAGACTGAAGCAAGTTTTTAATATAACTAAGATTAACAATACCAAAAAAAAAATCTCCTTGAAGGTAAAATGGGCTTTGAGGTGAACTCTGAAGAAAGTATAAGATTTGGACAGAAACATTTGAAAGGACAAAAATAAATGAAAGGCTTGCTCCAAAGAGGCAAGCATGTGGTTAAACCAAAAAGTCAGAAAATATCCAATCCAGGAACAACAAGAAAAAGAAACGGTTTTGTTCTTGTTAAATACTAGCGAGAAATGACTTCTAAGAGCATTGTCTTGCCTCTCCTCTTGTTGTTATCCTTTGTCTGTGTGGATTTATGATCCTCTGTAGAGTTCATGGATGTTTCAAGGAGGCCTATGTGAGGCCCTGAAAAATTCTGTCTGTGCAACAATGTAAAAAATCTACCTGGCAAGTATCGAATCTCCTCAACAAGATTAACAAAGTAAGAATGGGAAAGCTTCCATTTATGGATAAAAATTACAGATGAACACTCCCTCTCCAATTATATGAAGGGGAGTTAGCATCCTTTAAATACAGCTCTAAGGCTCTGCATGGAGCTTGTCCATCTACAACATGAGCACAAATATAGTTTTATATGCACTGGTTACAAAATAGATTTGTCGATGAAATTTGAGTGTTTGACATATTTCAGGAAAAACTAGGACACTGAATTCACACTTCTTAAGTCATAGGGAGTTTTCTTTTGGCATGTTTTAGGGATTAAAGTGCAGGAGGGGGAAAAGGGAATTCCACCATTCAAATTTCTTACCTATTTTTACCATAGACACCCACAACTTTATGCCCAAAAGGCAATTCTGTGCTCCCTTTATTGTTTAAAAGTTTATTGTTTTCTGTAGACCAGTAATTCATGAGAAGGAGACAGTATCAGAATCAAATAGCTCTGCCTGCCACTGCTGAGAAAGCTAACCCTACTGCCCTCAAATTGTTCCCCCTCCATTCTTTTCTGTGAGGTAGTCTTCTCTGCGAGGGTACCATTTCTAGTATATTTGTACCAGAACAACACTTATCAGAAATTAATAATTAAATTCTCAAAAAGCAATTTAAAGCAAAGCTCTAAAATAGATACAGGTTCAGAAAGGATTGTAGGTGAAAGTCTGAGTTGTGAGATGCCTGAGTAGCTCAATGGTTGAGTGTCTGCTTTTAGCTCAGGTCGTGATCCTGGGGTCCTGAGATTGAGTCCCTTATTGGGCTCCTCATAGGAAGCCTGCTTCTCCCTCTGCCTATGTCTCTGCCCCTCTCTGTGTCTCTCATGAATAAATAAACAAAATCCTTAAGAAAAAAGAAAGTCTCAGTTGTTTCTTACATTTGAAGTACAAACTCAGTAATGGGCAAAAGACAGAAGTGTTGAAGCAGAAATGCTGGGCATAGGAAGTTAAGAAGATTTTTTTGTTAGAGGCTGAATTTTTCTTCTTTTGTCATTGATCTACTGGTGGATATAATTGAAGCAATCTACTAATTGATGCTCTAGGTTTATAACGTAAGGTTGGTATTCTTCATTATCTCTCATAGGGATGCCCTATGGTATGCCCTATGGTTTAATTTTAAGTTAAATGCTAAATAAGTAAGGAAATACTAAATACTGAAATACTTAGTAAGCTAAGAAAATGAAAAAGATAAGAGATTAATAAAGATTTCTACTTCTCTTCACCAACTAAACCTTCATTCATTCTTATTTTTTGCTGATCTGGAGGAGAGAAAGGGAAACATATATTTGTTGTTGGAATGAAGAGAGTTTGTGGGAGGTAATTTAACCTAATGTCTCCACTCCTTCCCACGCACCTGCAGTCTGTAAGCTTGCTCTTTTCTCATTTGCACATATAAGTGAAATGCCTGGAAAGACTGTAATAGTCACAGAGCATGGGCCTACAACTAAAAATAAAATTTGTTCCACTTGAGTCTGAGAAAAGTAAAAACGAAGGAAAGAAAAAATACCCATCCAAAGAGGAAAGCTGATTTTCATTTATGACCAATATGAAAAAGAAGTCAAGAATTATAAGTAAACCGAAGCAGCAACAATGGGTAGAGGCTGGAATGTGATGGCCATTACTCCGGAGCTCAATCCAGAAAGAAGGGAATTTTTTTCGAAAATTCTTTAGATCCTAGATCTGATTAAGTCAATCAAGTAGCTGAAGGCAGAATTTAGAGCAGGCAAACACTTTGCTTTCTGCCAGGCTGCAGTCTTTTTGGGAGAACAGACACAGTGGAACATTTTTATTATTATCTTCTTTCACATAAGCTGCTCCTGCCCATGAACTATCCATTTTTGTGGCTTCTGGTCCTTAGGCCAGGACTCCTGTTGCACTGTGTGCTCACGCTAGCAGTTCTGACACTGCCAGTTCTGATGCATTTTCTTACAGTTACTTCTGTATCCTCAGCTTCTGATGCCCAGCAAGATCGGAGATGAGGAGCTAAAGGGCTTGCTGTAGGTCTACATTCAAAGGCAGGAAAATCATTATCTATTTCCAAAAGATAGATCTGAGGATGGTGGAGTTCCCAAGTACTCCCAGCTACTCTGAACCAAAGCAGTCTTGATGGGAGAGTCACAAAACAGTCACAAGTGGGGCCATGCCCTCGTGCTGCTTCTAGAGACCTGAGACTCTGAAAAGGATAAAGAAATGCCATCAGCAGCAAAGGGAACTTTTTAAAAAGCACTTTGAATTTTCCCAGGGGCAAAAAAAAAAAAAAAAAAAAAGGAACAAAAATTCACAACTGACTATAGCAGTAGGGAAAGTGCTGTTGTAACATATGAGAGAGTAAAACAAACTAACAAACAAACAAACCAAACATAAAAATATATTCCAGCAAGGAAATGCAGTTCTGGTTTAGGCTAGAGAGATAAACTGACCAAATGATATCCAAAGAAATCTAATCATGACCTTATTAAATTAGTGGGCTTTTCATATTTGTAGTTTTGGTTACTTGGACAGACTTTACTTTCAATTCTTTGTACTTCATAAAAAGTAATGTCTTTTCAATTTAGTACCTAAAATAATATTTTGAAAATTACCCAGTGCTAGACTGAGAGCTCTTGGAAGCCAACACTGTGTTAAATCTCTGTATCCCTTGTACTTGGTACAGAATCCAGTATATAGAAGCCTTTAAATAAATATTTATTGAATGAACGTTGGTGATTATGTTTTACAATTTATTTCCAAGGACATTATCTGATTTAATATTCATGGCCCTATGACACAGGTTCTTTATCCCCATTCCACAGGTAAGTAAATATGATCAAATAGATAGGCTAAGTGGTTTGCCTAAGACTGTATAATTAGTGAAAACCAGAATGTCACTTGAACTTAGGCTTTCTGACCTTTCAAGTATATGTTTTCCTTAAGTATTGTCGCTGGCTATTTAACTGGTAAATCACTTTGCAATAACTTTGGCAATACACATCACTAGCAATAAAAACATGCCAGGCCATTTGGACCATTCTTTGGAATTAGTTCAAAGGGAATGCTGCAAATGAAAGGGGAAAAAAGCTACGTATGAAAAAGATATTAAGTTTGGTATTACTTATTTTGTCAAAAACTAAAATCCAGTTAACTTTAAAGTAAGAAGAGACTAAATAAATTACAGCATATCAACTTGATTGGATATTATTATATTAAAATAATTTTGGAGACTTTGTAGCTGTATGAAAAAAGCAATCATAATGTTATGATGGAAAAAAAGATAAATTCTAAGTTGTGATTCTACCATGATTAAAAACATGCAAAACTCTACAGAGTTTCAGGGTGCTGTGTTGCTTGGCTTTACACTGCACATCAAGCTATAAAATATCTAATTATCTAGAATCATCTAAAATGGGAAATAAGACACAGATATAACCACACTGTAAGGTGACTTGCCATAATAGCATCAGACTGAGTACCACACACTGTAGAAACTTAGAAAAGAGGGCATCAGTATCAAGTGGAATAACCAGGGAAGGTTTTTATGTTTTGTTTTGTTTTTGTTTTGGGGGTTTGGTTTTGAGTAGACGGCATCCATCTGAGTTTTTTAAAATGGGCAGAATTTCAATAGGTTAAGACTAAGCACTTGTGGGATGGTTGGAAAAACATTTCAAACAGAAAGGGGCAAGAGCAAAGGCAAAAGGGGGGTTGGGAAGTAATGCACATCCAAGAAGTGGCAAGTAGCAATCTTTAAAAAGCTGGTCTGAAGTCTAGACAAATCATAGTGAGTAATATGACTGAAGAGTTTCTCCACCTTGGCACTGCTAATACTTTGAACTGGAAAATTTGTTTTTAGAGCTGTCATGTGCATTGTAGGATGTTCAGCAGTATCCCCAGCCTCTATCCCTAGATGCCAGTAGCAATTCCCCAGTTGGGACCTACTAAAAAATGTCTGCAGACATTGCCAAATGTCTCCCAGAGGCAAAAATCACCCGTGGCTGAAAAACACTGGGCCAAAACCATAGATGGAAACTTGGTTTCACCAGAGTGTGAACTCTGGCTAACAAGGAATGGTTAACCTGGGGTACTAAGAAGGACTGGTTCTAAGTCTAGGCTCAGAAGGCACATCAGTGAAATCCACCAGAGACCCAAGAACGCTGAGCAGAGTTGGTATTTTTTTTTTCTTCCTGGGCTAGAACGTAGGTTTAGGTCCATCTTTGGGATGACTACAGAAGGAAACTTGAAGAACTACAGAAGTCTGAACTGCAATGATGAGTCATGAATTTTCTGTTGTTTGAACCAGAAGAGTGATAAAAAAATAATGAGCATATTCTAGTTACTAATCCAAGGACTGTATATAGGATGGATTCAATCAACCAGTACCCGAAGGCAGGAAGAAGTGGGTAGTAATCATTTGGGTATGAGAAAAAAAGAGCCTGAAATACTATGACATATCTGAAAAGGATGGATAAATGATGTCAAGATCAAAGAGTCTTATCAAAAGTTTAAATAAGTTAAATGTATTGTATCCAATCTAAGCTTCTGGAAAATTTCATTGTCACTGCAATTTAACTATGAGCAGAAAAGCTGCATGAGCTTGGTCACATTTGGTAAATTTTAGTACCACAGGAAGACTCCTTCAAGAGTTTCCTTTATTTATTATTTTTAATTCCTCAGACTTATGCAGCTTCATGACACTAGACCAGAAAAGGATTAATGAAATAAGTTTATAAATATTTATAAAGTGATTTTATTTATGCAGCGATTTTGAAACAACAACAACAGTAACCTGACTTGGGACTGGCAACATTAGAGCCACAAAGAGGGCAATAAAGTACCCCTGTCTTTCGGAACTTGATTTGTTCTTTCATTTTGGCACATCGACTTCTCTTGGATACTTTAATGTGTTCAGTGTTTTAACAGTGATATCCTCTCCAGTTGCTTGCTGTGCTGTAGTTCCATTCTGGTAGGTTCTAGAAGTCCACATTCTTTCTCCTTTCTGTAGTTTTCAATCGGAGTAAAACAGAAAGGCTTGGGACAGACTTTGCTGGAATCGCAGTTTATGAATCAATCTCACTGAACTTTCTGTACTTTGTTTTCAAATAAGCTTGTGATCTGAATAAACCATGCTCTCCCACATTAAAAAAAACATAGGTCAGAGAAATATTTAATTATATTATGTACCTTATTTTTCTATTAAACTTGATCTCTACTCAAATAAAATGAGATTAGAGAGGGAGATGTGATTTGTCGTCTTTTAAAATTATGAAATTGCAGTAGAGACAACTAAAGTTATAAACTAAAATGAAACAAACCTCTTTCATGTAAAACATGTATTTATTTTAACATATATAATAACCATGTACATTTCATATAGGATCAGATTTTTTTGTTGCTTTTGTTTTTAGTGTAAAGGCCACTAGAGTGAGAAAATAATTATTATTCTCTGATAAGTTCCCATTCAGGGCACTAAGATTTTACATTTCTATTGCTGCTCCTCTTATCAGCTGTTATCTTTCAGTACCATATCAAAATCAGTAAATGGGGCTCCTCCACTCCCCCTTACCACAAACCTATGCCTGCACATTTTGAAACTTTTTAAAAACAATCATCTGGATCTTATAGCATGGACCCTATTCTTGAAAGTCCAGGTAAATAAAGCAATTGAATTATTTAATTTGAAAGCAGGAAATACTTAAATGAATATATCAGTAGGGAGAATTTAGAAGTCCTAGGATGAGAAGCTTTATGCTCAAAATCCCTTGGTATGATAGCTCTGCCACTGCTAAAGCAGGTGTCCAAAGATAAAGCTGCGTATCAACACAATAATTGGTAACTATTTTCTCTCAAGACATTTCATATTCTCCACATTCCTCCCAAGGATTCCATCGTAGCAATCTCAAACTTCAGTCATGCCATAAACCACTACCACTATGTTTGGTCATATGCCATTACCCATCCCAGGCCCCCCTCCTCTGAAATAAACAAAGACTGAATGGTCCCACCCTCAGCTTCTTTGTTCCTGATGCCTTTCTTCACAAAGGACATAGGACAGCATTTCCTATGGGACAGTGCCCAGAAAACTGCTGGCACCCCATGAGCACTGCTATTAACAGTAATAAGAACATGAGCTACATTTATAATCAAAAGAAACATGACCAGATCCCTGTTCCGGTTTAATAAGATAATTGAAAATTACCTCATGCAAGGTGTTCAATGACCAATAAATGTTTGGATTGTAGCCAATGGCCTCTGGATATACAGGCATTTGATTATGAAAGGATGTTTGGCTGTTTCCCAAAAAGAACAGATAAAAAAAAAAAAAGGACAGCGTTTTTTCCCTCTTTCATGTGCATGGCATGAGAGCAAACACAGGTTAGGACAAGGTTGAATCAGGGACAATCTGTAACCATTTGGCCAGCAGTGAAATATTTAACCTCGAGATGTTTTTCTACCAACCCTTAACCAAGGGCAACCTGGTTGAAAAGGACCCAACTCTTGCAGAGAAAGTTAAATGAGTAGCCATGAAGACTTAAAGAGAGAACTGAGAACCAGTCAGGTTTTAATAATTAGACTTTATAAACAAGGACAATCTAGTACTGATAAATCAGGGGCAAAATTTGGGAAAGAATACTCATTTCTACAGTTCTTTGCCTAAAAGAATCAACATATTTACTACATCTTCTAAATAGCCTTTGTTAAACTAAGTAATGAGTTGTGTTCCTATAGTCGTTAATAAAGAATGTTATAAGAAGTATTATTTCACTAAATTCCACAGTGCAATTTCTTGTTTTTTGCCTGCTTACATAAACTTTAATCAAAGAAGCAATGTTTTAAAATTTCTTTTGTTAAGTCAGAACTTTTTCAGGTTTTCTTTTTCATTTTAGCCACCCACATGAGAGATACACTTCAGTGGAGAAGCATCCTACTGACACTATCCATGTTTCTTGAGTGTACCTTGGTAACCAAAAAAAGGCAGTGAAGTGTTCATCTGGGGTAGAATAATTTCTTCCCCTTGTTATATAGATGGGCAGGGAAATGCCACAACCTCCAGGGTTTATGGGTTTAGTACTCCTATTCATTACAAATAGAATTTGAAAGAGAGAAAACAGAATAGAGAAAAGTAGAGACAATGAAAATGGAGAAAAATAAAGGTACTGAAATTTTTAAGAAAGGGATATGTAGTAATTCATTCATCTGCACTTATACAAGAGAATGACATTTTGACTGGGAATCAGCCAGTCTCCATTTCTATTATAGTGAACCATATGCCATTGCTAATACTTAAATGTTTTTATTTTTATTTTTTTTTTAATTTTTTTTTAATTTTTTATTTTTTACTTAAATGTTTTTAATATAAAAATGATAAATCATAGGATTCAATGTAATACTAAAAATTGGAAGGAATTTTCCCATAGGTGCCACAAAAGAGTTACTTTAATTTAGACTTGAAGATCAAAAGCATATGTTTTGGAAAGAAATAACACACCCATTCAGAAGTAACTTCACACTTCCGCTCTGATGAGTTTAAGTATTAACCAATGACACTAGAGACCATAAGTACCTAGGTCCAGTAGAAATGGAAGAGATAACTTTCCTAGATGTTCTCTAGTTGAGAAGAATATTACCTGTGCCTTTGCATTGGCTTTCTACCTGCTGTGGGGAGTTACAAAGGATGACACTGCCTCTAGACTGGGATGCAGATCATCTAGTGGAGGGCAGAAATGAAAACCATGTAAATGCATCATCCACTGAAGAGCTTCACTGAGGAGGAAATAAAGAGTTCAATTAGCGACCACAGATAATTTGTAGGTCTTGAGCCAAATTTACAGGGAATGAAGCTTTACTTCCCTTTACATCCTTAATCTTCTAGGTCTCAGCAGGGGTTGAAACAGTTCCATATAAAAGAACAGGGCAGTTATTAGGCCCTTTGAACTATACTGTGCAGGGCAGTGCCAGTGGGATCCTGTGTTTATAGGCAAATTAGGAGCTTCAATGGTTTATTGTTAAGCTAACAAGTCATTAGAAGGGTCTGCCCTTCCAAGCACTCTCTCTGAAGATACTCATAAATTTTAGTTCTGGGTTAGTGAAATGGAGCTGTTGATTAAAACTAGTGTACCTGGCCCATCCCAGATGTGAAAAGAGAGGAAAAACGATCAGAAACAGCATTCTGTGAGCTTCATGCTATGGTGCTGATTTTGTATTTTTTTTTAAATGCATTTTTTTGAATTAGATTACTTTGCTACTTAACAGATCTGACTAAACGAAGAGATACATATTGACTTAAGCTCTTTGGAGGAAGGGAAAGCATGAATGAATGGCTAAAGGACACAAGCTGGCCCAGGATTATCCATTTCCTCTTATTGGTCCTTTTCTTTCAGATGCCCATAAGCCATATGAAAAACACACAACAGCTACTACCAGAGGCACAGACACTGAAGTCAGAACTCTCCATGGCCAACAGATTCTTGACTCTTTAAGGATTCTAGATTTCTAGAAAAGCACAGGATTTTTTTTTCTTGGTAATTCTCTCCAATTCTTACTTTAGTCTCCCTTTCTCTTCCTCCCTTTTACACTCTATTCTCTTCCTACACATACACTCATGTTTATTTACTATTTTGCTTGGAGAAGAGGTGGGCAGGCCATGTCTCAATATTCTGAGAGAGACTACCAGTGTCAAGTTGACCATAAAAAGATATAGCGATAGGTTCTGCTGTTATAGTTATGTTCCAAGGACAGAAACGTTAATTCTGAATGTAAATTCTTAATGAGACATTGACTACATTTACTTTATTTCATATATTTTAGATTAAGACAGTTCACGTTTGAAGGACATTCTTCTCCTGCGTCTCTTATGTTACCTTGGTAAAAAGTTTATTACACCAGCTTTCTATTATTATTATTTATTATTTGCCAAGAGGGTGGGCTTATTCAAAAAATAATGAAGAGGAGTCTAATCAGATTTAAATGAATACACTGACTTTTTTTTACTCTTTTTATTTGTGAATGAATGAGTTCCCTTCTATGAAGGGACCTTCTCATATACAGTTATCTGAAGGAGTAATGCAGTGCAAGATATCTTCAGTAGAAGACTGAGTGAAATATTATCTAAGAGAAGACTCTAGCAGAGTGTTAGGATAGTGGGGGAAAATGGGTTTCTAATATCTTATTTGAATCTCCTATTGCTATAGAAAAGGAAACTGTGATAAATCTTAACAATGCTCCTATAGATGTCGTGAGATTTTTAAAGATGGGATTTTTCTAGGGGTTTTAAAAAAGTTTTTCCTAAGACAAAGCAAAGTAACCATAAAATAATATAAACAATTCAGGGTTATCTACAAGTTGGAGTTAGTAAAAGAAGTTGCCTCATGGAAGCCTTCTGTAGTAAAGATCTGGAAGTGGTCAAATCTCATCAGTGTACAAAGTAGTAGTCAGCTTCATGGTTTCATTCATGTCCACGTGATTTATATTATTATTTATTTGTCAGTGCATGAGAGCATGAAACACTTCTGAATTACTCACTTACAAATTACTTCTGAGGTGAGAGGAAGGAGAACGTCCTTCATAGATAGCATGATGGCTCTGCCCCATGGAAGATCCAACTTCAGCTCTTATTTTGTTCAGAAATGACTTCTTCCTGACTAAAGGGCTTCCACCCCCCACTCCCCACCCCCAAGTCATAGCAATGCCAAATGCTGACAGTGTAGAAAGGAGGCAGCTGACAAAGATCACAGGTCCAGATCATCCAGGCACTTGAGGCAGAGAGCTGCAGCAACATGCAGCCATTTTCAGCCATTCCCATCAAAGAGGAAAGCAGGCAACCAACATTGCAGAGCACACCAGAAGCAAAGCCTCCTGTGCAAATCTATGGATCAAGACCAAGGACTTGCGGAGATGCAAAAGCCAAAACCAAGAGCTCTCTGGGTTTAGTAAACAGGCCCCAAAGATAGATGCAGGCATTACAATACAGACAGGGAAACAAGAGCAACATGAGACAGACAGACGAAGACTGGACCAGACATGAAAATTTCTTTGTTCACATTACCGGTCTTCTAGGGAGGAGGAACTGGGTAGCAGAACCTACTGAATATGTTCTATGCCTGATTTTATCAATAAAACTGAGGAAACGATATATAATTCTCATTCCAGAGGCTACAGTCTATCATTTTCCACAAACTCCTATGTCATTTTCATGTTGTGTCTATTATACAGGAATTTTAAATCATATATAATTTTCAGTAGCTATCTGAGCTTAGGTGGCCTCTAATTAATATTCAAGAATCTGATAGCCAAAGGTGTAAAACCTAGGTCGTCACTTTAAAAAAAAAAAAAGGCATACATCTCGGCAATCATGAAAATATTTACTATCCATTGATAGGAATAAATAGTATTTGAGATCATTGATCTACAATAAAATAGATACCAGACTAGCTGTAAGACTTAAAGAGAATGAAAACGAAGGGAGAGTGGTATCAATGACAGAAGTCTGTCTTAACAAGAGATATTTCTGTCGATGTGCTACACAGTACATCAGTAAAATCCTAGGGCATCCCGTGTCAGGTCTTTCACTTTGACTACTGGAGGCCTCTTCCATAAGCCAAGAAAGTAAAAGGGGAGAACTTCAACATTTAAGTATTTTTTTCCTTCGAAGTTTCTAAGGAAAAGCAGAATGCCTGCTACTTGTGCTGTCCTGACAAGAACTTGCACCTCTGGGAAGAATTTGGTTTCAGTTCTTCAGTCCAAGAAGAGGAAGAGACACCGAGTGCTACTTGGACTTGGGACTAGGAACTGTTGGTCTTTCCAGCTAGACGAGGAAAGCATTTTCAGCTAGGAAAAAAGTGTCTCTTCCCATTTCCCTCGTCAGGGAAGGGACACTGAGCGTCATGAGTACTGGTCTTTTACAGCATTATCTTTATGACATTTGAATATGGTTGTGCTTTTCCTTCTCCATTATTAGTGGTCACTGCTTAATTAAATTGGATAGTGGGAGGATTACTGTCAGATTTTATGTTATAGTTCTCACTGATCAAGAGAGAAATCAAACCACACTGAAAAAAAAAAAAGAAATGACATCAGGCTGACCATCTAGATGCCCACTGCTACCCATGGACCATAATAATAATCCCAGGAGGTGTGTCTTCCAGTTTCTACTGGAGGAAGTATGATCAAGAGAAGTAGGGAGTAGACAGAAAAGATAAAATGAACAAAGATTAAAATGGTTTCACTGTCTATTTATGACCCTCTAATTTTACTGAATCATTTAACGAAGAGATTGAACACAAACTCCATATAATTCCATACAAATGGCCAACCCCACAAGTAAACTATGTGGCTTTATGCAAGCTGTATGACTGACATAAGCTATTTACCATTTTATCAGTGATGGAATAATAGAAGCAGGTGTTCCTGCTGGTCTAAGCAGAATACATTCACTCAACATTTTATAAATCTATCAGACTGTTGTATCAGTGATGTATTGTACTATTGCATTTTTCTTAGGCCTAAGTTATGGAAAAAAATCACAAACCTCCCGCTAAGCATCAAAGAGTGAGGTACACATTTTCTATGCTATTTTTTATGCCTATTTACAAAAACAAACAAATAAGCTTTCCACTCTAGTTGGGGAACTGCCTTTACATTAATTTCAAATGAAAAAAGAAGCCCCACAATTTTCCTGTGAGCAAACCAACTTTCCAAGTTCTGGTTTTTCAAGTTCTGGTTCATTTATTTCTCTTTAATATTTCAAAGCTTTGAGGCTTTGGAAATGTTTCTTTTAAAAAAATGCTGCAATTGTAGGGAAATGCAATGACTGATAAAAATGGAAACTTGGAGGTTTTGTCTGGTGACTTTCTATTGTTCACAGATCTCTTCTGGGGTTCCTCTTTGATCTAAAAATTCTTTTGCCCCTGCCAGTGCCAGGTCTCAGCAACCACTATAAATGTGCTTACCCAAGGAGGGGCGAAAGCTACTATTCCCCAGCTCTACTCCACAGAGAGAGAGCTGAGATTCTCTCCCTCGCATTATTTGCTGGAATTTGATAGCCACCAAACTAACACACGTGAAGAACCGCTTAGTAGCCCTTGTCAAAAATGGTACTTCTCTCCGCAGTGTTAGACTCCTGGGGCTTTGTGCCAATGCCCATGGCCTCTGCAGCCAGCACTCAGGCACAGAGAAGGCACAGTGTATTCAATGACAGGATGCATACGTGAATAAATATAAAAATAAGAGGATGGTGACAGAGCTTCAGACAACTGGTGACAGCTCCTGAGGATGGTAGAGTCAAGGAATGTCAGGAAAGAGGCCCCTGAGGTGATTCTTAAGCTTGCTTACTCCCAGATCCAAAAGTCAGGAGAGGACTGTGACCATGGAGAAGAGGTAAATGTCCACAGCCCCACAGGAGAGACCGGAGGGGACTCTGCAGGCCTGCTACCTGAGTCCAGAGCCAGCTCAGTGGAAAGAGCATCTGAGGGTGTCTCTCACAGGGTTCAGTGCCTACTTACAGATGTACTCCCCAAGGATAGTTAGAGGTTGTCCAGGTTCCAAGAATATTACTTTCTTCAACCCATTTCTTGACGGTCACATTACTTAAAGTCTCATTTGATACTGAGGGTATTGGAGAGACATACTAATTTATCTTTGAGAGTTTAAATGGGGATTTTCAGATTCAGAAGAAAAATGCCAGTGAGGGACTTGGTGCCCACAGGACATCCCTGAGGGGATGTTGGTTTTGAAAGTGACTTCAAGTACAAGGAAAGCAGAAAGAAACTCAGTTATTATGAGACACTTAAGTTAGAAACACAAAAGGACTTTCTGACCCAAACGGGTACTGGACAGTGAATTATATGAGTCATAGTGGATATTAGACCAGCCATGGATTTTCCAGATGACCCCCTGTTTATAGGGATAAGCCTTGGTCTTTGGTGGACCTTTCCAGGCCACAGAAGGTGTCATTTCATTTTCCTTCAACTTAAAAAAAAAAAGCAAACCTTTTAACTTGAAAGAGAGTTGATTCTCACATCAATGTTATCCTTAGGGCTCACTTCTACAGCTAGAGAGAGTTGCCACCAAAGATCTGTGAGCACCTCCAGCAATGAAGGCCTTTGGACAGGGTGTTGGGCAGCTGTATACTCTTTAAAATATGATGTAGTGGAGGAATCTTTCTGTGGCATTCTTACTATACAAAATAATGGGACTATAACAAACCCAATAGATACATTTTAGAGTAACCAATATTGTTTCGGTACTTCCTTAGCGGTGCTTTCTAAGTATCATCTCACTTAATCTTCAAAATACCACCCTCCTCTCACAAAAGGTCTTCTTATTACATTCAATTCACAATGAAGAATGAAATGTGCTCAAAGATATGCAGCAGAGGCAAGGCCAGAACCAAAACTGAGTCAATATTCCACACAGGTGGCAATGAGACATGACAAATGGCTTCCTATAACGCACCCTTCAAAGATTCAAGAAGAGGACCCACCAAATTATTTAACACTTTGTTATCGAATAATACAAACTCCAGTTTCCTGAAAGTAAGGCAGCTGTGTGTAGAGCTTCCTAGAAGTCCTGAGGGCTATGATTAGAATGTGACCGAGGCCAGGGTAACAAGGCCCTTCCCTCCAGATGGGAAAATGGGTTCTCATCCTGTGCTCTCTGCACTGGCCTCTGACTATCAATGCTTGACAGTGGAAATCCAATTTTCAGACTTGCCAGATTTCTGGAAATAAGTCAACGAATATCTTAAGGTATATCACAGGTCTATTTTATAAGGTTCTGACAGGGGTAAATAATTTCTAAAAGGCAACTTTGTGCCATCTTGGAAACTGTCTGCTAACTTACATATCATAATTTTGCATTCTACAGTATCCAATATGTATGAAATCTATCAAGTCTTCTTCCTTCCACTTGGGAATCCCTTTTCAAATGAAGGGAAAAGCACCATAAGAGAAAGGACAAAAAGCATGTAAGTTGGTTTCCAATCCAGGTCAACTTTGATAAAACTGAAATCCTAGATAGGTATTAATAAAATGCCTGATGTGACTGTTTTTCCTTTGGGCAAATACATACTGCCAGCCATCTAGTTAAAAATGTTTCCAAATGCCACTGAATGTGAATTAGCTAGTACAGGCAAGAGTACTTCACAGTCAAACCTTTCTCCAGTCATACTCTGAGCATCTCTGGTTATGTTGTTTATTTAAATTCTAGTCCGTACTCTTTCTAGAGCCCTTTGTATTTTTGTTAATTAGCTCCACTGGTGTATCTGGCAAAATGATTTTATAGCAAGACTGTGCCTCTAATTTTCTAAACAATCACCAGTTTTAGCCTTTACTTAATGTTGTGAGACTTAGATTTAAAATAAGTCCATATTGTGCCAGAATTTTTTTTTTTTTTTTTTTTACTCTTTTTCTCAGCCCCAGCAAGTCAGAACTTGACTTGGATTTTCCACAGGGATAAGGTGTGAGCAAGATTTCCACACTTGCAGGTTGAGTATTATTATATCCCTCAAGATATTTTCTTTTCTTGGAATTCAGAAATTATTTGTGGAGTTTCAATGCTTCAATTCAGGTATTTCACTGATACTTTTTAATGACAACTGTGTATGACAAATTGAAAAAGATATTAGTCTCTAATGAACTTCCAAGCTATCTTTAGATATATAAAGCAAATTATTACAAAATGTGCAAAGATGAAGGAAAACTACAAGTTTAATTATCAGAAGCAGCAAATACAGTTTTTTGCTGATAAGCCTCAAAAAAGTTTCTTAAGTAACCAAAATGATTACTTTGGGCAATAAAAAAGAACTGTAATAGGGGCTACTGTGTATGGCACACAGATAATGTGTACACTACTATCCTAAATGCTTTCTCCCTTCAGACTTTAAGTATCAGTTTGGTTTCCAGTTTTCAGGTGAGGAAACCGAGGCAGATGGTTAAAGTGCTTAAGATCACACAGCTAATATGCAGCTGAGCCTGGTACAGGAAAAAGGGAATTTGCGTCTACAGCGAATACCCTTAACCACTACCTTATGCTATCTTTGAATACAGGTTTACAGTAAATACTAAGAAATCTTCTAGACCTAAGGCTAGCAAGTTTTTTAAAAACTCAAATAAATAAAAATACTTACAAAAATAATGGCTTACTTTTGTGGGATAAGATGGAAGAGGAGGGGCATCTAAACTTCACTTACAAGTCAGGAGTTAGGACAGTCATTGAGAATGGACTCCATCCATTTCTCGTTTATCTTTGTATTGTCTGCCTCCTCATGGATGGTTGTCCATCCACCGATGCAGAGACATCTACAGAGCTGCTGCACTCTTACAGAGGGAATAAGTGCTGAACAAGTCTGTTTGAAACATATGTCTCTTTGAAAGTTTAATGGAGGCTTTTTCCTCATTCTCCTTGTTGCTCTTTAGGAAACAGCCTGCATACTTTCAGGGACGCCTGCCTTACCTTGTTCTCCTGGAAGAGGCAAGCTCTCGATGTTTCTAAGGAAAAAACGATCCCTTTGATCATGCTGCCTGCATGTCAGACTCTCTTCACAAACAATACACTTATTTTAAAAGTTCATTCTCGCTACAGAAAACTGGCTGTATGACAGAGTTTGGAGGAAAGTCGCCTGTTAGTAGATACCTTTTACAACATTGCTCCTAAAATCTATCAGAGGTGACCCAACTGTATTATCTTGAAATACACTGTTATTCTCATACAATAAAATACTTTATGGTGTGTCCTTTGGGTTCATAACCAATCTCAATAATAATCTATTTTCAGTTACAAGTCAAGACAGCTCCAATTCTTAATGTTCTAATAAATAAATGGTCTAACAATTGGGAGCTAATTGTCACAGTGGGACAGTGTGAAAGGCTTATAATCATGGCCTTTATTGTCACAATTAATTTTCATATTGTAGCAAAATATAACCTTGGGAGCCCCTCAGAATTAAAAAAAAAACACTTTGTACTCAAAGGTAGAGTTTATGTGCTTTAAACAAATTTTGGTAATTTTAAACTATCCCTATCTCTTCAAAATGAACAATCAACACTTCTTTGCTATTTAAGAATAATGACCGAAGCCATAAAAACTCCATTTCCAAAGGATAGATGGGCCCTATTTATGGGCAAAGGACTTTGAATATATTACAGATTTACTCCTTTAGATCTGTTTCACAAATCTTTCAAATCTGTACTTGTTTAAGGCCAACATACACTTAGAGACAAACAAAAAGTCAATGGTAAACCAGAAGCAGATTGGCAAAATAAACATCCTTATTAAGAGGAAGCTCTTATAAAAGCATGCTAATAAATCCAGTAACACTTAGAGCATATTACTAAGAGCAAGTTAAAATAGTGCTGAGATTTGGGGAAGTAATTAGTGCTCAGAATACACCACAGAGGTTTACCTGGCTTTTTTTTTTTTTTTAAAGAAAAATAACAAAGGTTCAGTCTTAGATAATTAAATATACAGAGGATTCAAAATTCATTTACTTCACATGAACAAAGGTTCGGTAATTATCTTCCCAATAGCAAGAGGGGAATTGGGCAGTGTGGTTTTGACTGGGGCCCTACACAGAGTGGCATGTTGTTTGCTTCATTTAACTTTCTTTAATATTATTAATCTTTGGGAAATTAGACTCTTCTCTGAGCAGTGTGAACTGCCATCGTCAAAACAACTGGATAATCAGGTAGAAAAAAACCTTCTCTCTGAGACACAGCTGCCACTAGCACTTGATTTTTCTTAATCATCCCTCCCTGAGAGGGTGAAATGAAAAGAATGTTTCTCTAACAAAATTTCTGGCATAGGCATACTGAAAAGATAATTGGAGGATTCATACAAATCAGTTTGGCTGAAAGAGGATTCATATAAATCAGTTTGGCTGAACTTAGTAAAATGAAGCCAAACAAAAATTACCACCTCTCCCCAAGTGTACTGAATTCAGTTAAATAATCAGAGAACTGGGATGCCTGGGTGGCTCAGCAGTTGAGTGCCTCCCTTCGGCCCAGGGAGTGATGATCGAGTCCCACATCGGGCTCCCTGCATGGAGCCTGCTTCTCACTCTGCCTGTGTCTCTGCCTCTCTCTATGTCACTCATGAATACATAAATAAAATCTTCAAAAAAAAAAAGAGAATCTGCATGTCTATTTTTGGCCTGTACAGAACCATATACTGTTAGGGCTGGCATCAAAGGTACCTGATTAAGTGTCTTCTCTGCTGTATACGTGTTATTTCTCAGAGTGGGATGGTCAAGAGCACAAGCTCTGGACAGATGCAGAGCTGGATTTGAATTCTGGCTAAATTATTTTGTGCTTTGATGAACTAATCTCTAAACATCAGGTTTTTTTCATCCCTAAAATCTAGATGATAATACTTGCTTCCTCTATTTTGTTGGAGAACCCGTTGAATTAAGTTAAGACACTTAGTAGAAAATGTGGCACATACAGTGCAGTGGCAATTATTTGCAACAATGAAAATTATTAATTTCCTGCAAGAGACTTTAGAATAAAGTACTGATGTAATGATACATCTAGAAGTGCTGTGTTGTAGCATAAAGAACTCTGGATTTAGATTCAGAAAAATTAAAGACAGAAACCCCATTTCTGCTGTTGGGTAACTGTGGGACTTGGAACATATCACCTCAGTTCTCTGAATTTTAGTTTCTCCATATGAATAATGGGAGTAATCACTGTCTTCAACCCAGAATAAAGGAGATGATGTCAGTTTGGAAGTGCCTTGTAAAGTGACGTAGCACTCAGTAAGTGTTTACCAAGTACTAGCAGAAGCTCCATCTCTCTATAGAGCTCTATTTATAAGTAGCTCTTCTAGGAGTTAGGACACACAACACTGGGTGAGCATCAAGTCATGGTTCTGTAACTTCATGAATTTGGCACAAATTGGCCTCTTATGATGTCAACACTACAACTTATTTTTAAAAGGCAAGAAAGCACTCTCTTCTTAACTCAGTGTCAAGCTTACCATTCCCTGTGGATTTGTTATCCTTCCCTTACACTGTGCAAATCTGTTCTAACACTATCATTTTCTATCTGCATCCTCATCATATGATAGAATGGAAGTCTTGAGCATCAAAATAAGGTTACCATGGAGTCACTGATAACTGGACATGCTTATAGTTATGAAATTCCCATAAAGCAAGCATTTGTTGTGCACGTTGTGTTAGACTGGAAGCATTTTTCACAGACAGATGTGCTATACGTATACACTCAATATATGGTGAATATAGACTAATAAGTTCAGCTGAGATTCTTTCAAATGCATCCTAAGCATCATAAAAGGTCCAAAAAGAAAGTAGACAAAATAAGCACAAAGATTCCTTGCCAAGAAATTTAGGATTTAGGAGATTATGTATAATTTGTGAATATGATATAATAGGGAACACTAAAAGGAACAGAAGGGCCTGGAAGCATGAGGGGTTTTAGTAGCTAAATGGTTTTCTCTCCTGGTGAAACAGGCTCAAAATATTAGTGCAGGTGGCATGACTTAAATCTGAAACAAATAATTGTTCTGGCATACAAAACTTAATCAGTCTAATAGCTAACAGGGAATTATGTAATCCTTCAGGTTAAAATAATTGAGATACTGTCCCTTGAACTGAGATCTCACATGTTTGACCCTCTCCCTGCCCAGAGTCCAGAGGAAGTGGAGACTGTACTTCCACCATTAAATCAAATGGTGTTATGTCAAAGGCATAAGAAAAGGAGAAGAACTTGGTATGGAAAAATGAAAGTTGAGTCATCCCATTCTTGATTCAGCTATGGTTATGATGTTTATGATCCAAATGAACTGAGCCTTCATCTTCATTATAGAAACCGCCATAGAGCCTGGGCTAACAAAATTTGCAAGCTACTTTTCTCAACGAAGTTCATAGGCTCTTCACTCTCCCTTTTGCACTCTTCATTTTCCTACACCCAAGTGAAACAAGCCCATGTTGAAAGTTGATTAGATGCTTCCTGAGAACCTGTTGGAGCAAAGTCACTCAAGAGAGACAAAGATACTCATTCAGGAGTAGGAATCACCTAGTCTATGAAGGCAACACTGGGTGTTCAAATACTTTTGCCTATCATTTATCTGGGAGGAAAAGTTGAAAATGCAGAATAATTAGTGCTATGAAAGGTGCTTAATACCTGAATGTTCTTTAATTAGTGCTGGCTAGTGAATAAAAAAAAATGAATGAGTGAGTGAATGAATGAATAAATGAAAGTCCTAATAAGGCAAAACACAGTAAGAGCCAAAATATTAGAGGAATAGGTCATCCTGGGGGACTTGAAAGAACAAGAAAAGCTTTACTGGAAAGGTAGACTTGTGCTAAGCTGTTAAAAACAGGTTTCAAAAATAGATATATTCACATTTATATTTACTGTACTGGTTTTTATTAGGTAATAATAAACTTATCCAAAATTCATTTATCAAGGTTAAAAAAAAGAACACTTGAATTGTGTTCTTAAATAGTTCATGGTTGATTCTGGATAAGGGCCCTCAAAAAAAAAAAGGTAAGAATTACTATGCTTCTGATACTTCCATCAACTGCCAAATATCAATGCTAATGTTTATTTTCCATTGTCACCGAGGCACTGACATAACTAATATTATTTCAAAGTATCTGCTGATTACAAAATGCAAAACAATGATAATAACTCTTCATGACCCTTCACAGATTCATTAAACTCTGAAGAAGTTTCTCTAATAGAAAAACCAACACTACTTCACAGTCACCTTTCAAGAGATCTCTGCTATTCGCAATTCTCTTATTGCACTGCTCCTGTTATGATATACATTTGCTACAGCCAGTGCACTAAAAACTGCCAGTGCCTAATTGTTATAATTTTTGAGCCTGTAGAATCATTAGATTTTTTTTGCTGTTGGCTAGTTTAATGGTTCTTATATTGAGAAATATGATTGTTTTCTTCCGCCATTCCCATGACCATCCTCCTGTGAGTGTATTTTAAAAACTAGTGGGGCTTCTGAATATATTTTAGTGTCTGAGTAACGATAAAGAACAATTTGCAAGGCAAATGTATTTATCAGCCTGATCTCTTGACCTAAGGTTTTGATGATGTTTGTTGAGAACTTTGGGCATCAACAGTGGCCTTTGGGTCTCTACTGTCTTCAAAATTCTAGTTGTGTTATTTCCTTTGGCTTGGGAAAAACAGTGGTTTGGAAGATTTATAGGATAAATATGGAAAAAATATACTAAATGAAAATCATGCTGGCATGGAAATAATTCATTCAACAACGGAATTAGTAAACATGAGCAAAAAAAAAAAAAAAACACTAACAAAACAAAGTTCTAACCATTAACAGCCATTGAAGTTGCAAAAGCGGAAGTTTATATCTTCTCCTAGGCCAGTAGATGGGAATTCTAATCAGGAGCTTGGGATTATAGAATAAGATCTTTGCTCTGATTTGTTACATCAAGCTTTGCTAAGCATTCTGTTTCACTTTAATTCTGGATATGGCAAAGAGTGACATTAAGTAACTGTGTTCTAGAGGAAAAGAAATATATACTGTGCCCCTTTAGTAAAACTGTTTTTAAATTCTAATAGAATTTCAAGGTTATTATCTATTTCAGATCAACAGTGGGGGTCAGAGTTCACAGCAGCCAGAATTTACAAACCTCCAATGGGTTTTGATTGACAGCAATCAGCATCTCTTCAGCATCACTGAGGGAACAAAGTACAGGTCAAGACAGCGGGCGATTTCATCTGTCATTTTTAATTATCTAAATGATATTCACAGACAAAACCTTTCCCATCCATCAGGGCATCACATTACCATAGACAATGTTTGTTTAAAGAAGAGGCCATAAAATCAAACAATTATGAATGCAGACAAGCCTTGCTATTGACTGCATAAATAATCAAGCAAGAGTTCCAAAACTCTCTGCTAATGAATTGGTGGATTGCTGGCAGGAAGTGGCAAGTAATAATATAGACAACAGTCTAATGTTCTTATTGACTTTTACTAAAGCTTGACTAGAGTCACAAAGACTCAAAAATGACGTCAAGTGAGGTTTCCATAGGAGCGGTATTGATAGCAGTACACAGCTAAAATACAAGTAGTTAACTCTTGACCTTATGGTAGGACCAGTGATCCCCTGAGAGTACTGAAATGCTTGCAGTATAATACATCATGAACTGAGCCAACAGCCACGGGGTCCCTGACAGCATTACCACACAGGTGAGAGGCCTTTCTTTTGCCATTTGTAACATAGTAATCTCTAATAATACAACTGCAAACCTGAAAATTAACTCTATTTCAATTTGTTACACGAGTAAATAAAATTTTCCACCCCTTCTCTCCCCCCCCCCTTTTTTTGTCAACAGTAAAGGAAGAGTATTACCTAAAATACATGTAACTGGTAGCAGCTAGCTGAAGGGGAAAGAACTGGAAGCAGAAGACATTGGGACTTAGAAACGGTGCAAACACTCCCACCTAGAGCTCTCTAGATGTGACGCATGGCCATGGGTAACTTCTATCTTCTGGCTAAAGCATGCCATCCATAGAAATGCAAGTTGTAGCAGCTGTTTTTGTAGGACTTCCTTATTGCTTATTGGTCTAGCTTCATAAGAAGTCTCTCCCTGGCCACTTTTAAAAATGATCAGAAGTACAGTTACCCTAGCTTAACAGGTAACATTTTGATCGGTTAAGGAAATCATCAACTAATAATGATCCCTATTAAATAAAGCATCTTGATATAGGCATATTTTATTAACAAGTTGCTAGCTGACAGACTTGAGCCATTACTTTCCCATCACTTATCTCAACAAATACAAGATGCTGTCATATTATTCAGTAGAAAATAATTATTAAAATAAATATAATTTATCTTGAAAATTATACTCTATAGAAAGGATATTTTCTCATAAGTATCACAAATGAGGATTTAAGGGGGAAACTTTATATCTACCAGAGTGCACTCCATTAAATGCAATCTCCTGTAGATGCTCAGCAAATCACAATCCATGGCCATGGCCACAAGACTGATAGGATCATCTTCTGCTGTTAACCTCCAGATTCCAAGTTCATATTTTATGAATTGAGAAGACATGGAGTAGGAGAGGAAGAAGAAACATGGAGTGCAAAAAGGCAAAAATTCAACTGGCAGAAGACCAGAAGTGAGGGAGAAAATAGGATAATGTGAATGGTAAAATGTAAAATCTGTCCTTATTTTAATAGATACTATGCCAACAATGCACTACAACAGAGTTTCATCTACTAGCTTTTAGGGGCTTTCTAGGCCTTCAGACCCTTTGAAATTTTGGAAATAGTCATAACAAAACACAAAAGAATGTTCTACTAGTGTGAAAAGAAGTATATTAATATAGGTCTAACGCTGATAAATTATTAGTCCAATTCTAAGCTTCAGTGTTTCTTAAGCTATTATTGCATTATTTTTTATTAAAATTTATATGCAAACAAAACAAAACACAGTCACCAGGCTCAGAGAGACCTAGGTATGGATCTCATCAACATCATTTACTAAATGACCTTGATCCTTTTTTCTCCTATCTATAAAATGGGGGTATTAACAGCTCCTTCATTAGACCATGAGTATTAAGAACTCAGTTACATAGTATCTGATGGATATTCAGTAAATATTAATTCCTTCCTTCTCCCTCTAGTTTATATTTAATTTTTTATATTTAAATTCACTTAATTAACAGATAGTGTATTATTAGTTTCAGAGGTAGAGTTCAGTGATTTATCAGTTGTATGGTTTATATTTGTTTAATATATACATGTTACAATCCAGGTGTAATCTGAAGAGCAGGAAAAATGACCCAACTTTTTAGATCTATACAAAGTAAACTATGACAAGAAGATTATTACCCGCCTGTCCTTGAACTATTGAGATAATCCTATTAGTCAAACTAATCTTTCTCAATAAATATATAATAATCTCATAATAATTGTCACTTTAACTTGTTTTCTTTAAACTGAAAATGTCAATCCTAATCTGAAAACAAAGCTCCAGAAATGTTTCAGTTGCTCATTTATCAGGAAACGTTTTTATTTATCTTTATTGGGATCATCTTTATCAATAAAACTACTGTCTTTATGTGAAATTCATTTAGTCATTTTAAAATTGTGGTATGTTTGAGATGAAGTATATCTGGGAGTTTGATCCAAGACCTTCTGCTGCCATCAATATACCCAAAGGTGAACATTGCTCTGAAGTTCTGGCAAAGCCAAGAAAAATAACATGGCGTTCTGTAGGATTAACTGCAAGGTTATTACTATCGGCCTCACTTTGTGCTTTTTCTATATCTGACCATAAAAACTTCAATGCAATGTTTGCTCAGCCCTGAAAAAAAAAAATCACCTCTCCCTCTGTCTCCATCTCTACCTCTATCTTTTTCTCTTCCTCTTCTCTATCAGAACTTAGAAAAGACTTTGAGATATCATGACCCTGAAATGAAAACTGATGTTAATAATGTCAGTAGTGGGGATCTCTGGGTGGCTCAGAGGATAAGTGCCTGCCTTTGGCCCAGGGCATGATCCTGGAGTCCGGGGGTCGAATCCCATGTCGGGCAACCTGCATGGAGCCTGCTTCTCTCTCTGCCTGTGTCTCTGCTTCTCTCTCTCTCTCTCTCTCCCTCCCTCCCTCTCCCTCTCTCTGTCTCTCATGAAAAAAATAAATTAAAATCTTTAAAAAAAATAATGTCAGTAGTGAATTAAGATAGAGGCCAAAATTCATGGACTTCTATTTTCCCTCTGCTTAAATAGCTACTCTTATCTCTTCATATTTGATTATTTGCTTTAGTATTATGATGCTTCAGACTTCTGTGCCTTAGTATTCCCTTCCTTGTTACCTTGATGGACATTATATAGTTCAAAGGGATGCATAAGATAAATGGATGGTAGGGACAGGTGAAGATCTAAATTTGTAAATGTTCCAAGCTACACATTTGTTACAAAAAAAAAAAAAAAGATCAGGATATATAGTATGCCTTTTTAGTTTTTCTTTTAAGGAACAGAATTACAGTTTTTAATTAAATTGCAAAAAAAGGGGGGGGGGAGAGGAGGAAGAATCATAGTTATTTTGAGAGAATTCAGCAATGAAATGCAGTGATAAAATAAGAAACAAACAGGTGTCACCCTTCTTTTCTTAGTGTAGGTATTGATTCTACATCCTAAAAATGCCAGGTAACATACAAACGCAGATGCATATTTTCCCTGCATTTTAAAGATGGGAAAATAATAGCATCCATGGATTTCTAGGTATATTCCGGCAAAGATTAGAGAGAAGGAAAATGCATCTAGTAGAGACTATCCATAGCCCACATACTTGGTGCAGTATACCCTACAAATTGGCTATTAGACTTGCCCTCTTTGTATAAAAGCAGCCACAGCTGGAGCAGATCTATAATGTAATAAGGGATGAGGTGTCTTTGGATAAGGGCCAGCATCTTAATTCGTGTTGAAAGAAATATTACCGATAGAAATATTGACTGCTAAATTATTCTGAAGCAAGAACATGTTCTTCTTTTCTCTATCATTCTAGTCTCTGATAAAGCAAGCCTTGGTCTCCTGCATTTTTCTCAGATTGTTTTTTTTTGTTTTTTTTTGTTTTTTTTTTTTTGTAGGGAGGTGGCACTTTTTCTACCTTATTACTGCCATGTTTGCATGTTCGTATGCATGTCAAAAGACAAGGAGAGATAGGTACCAAAAGTCCTTAAAGGAGGTATGTGCTTTTCTGCCATAAAATCGAATTGTATCAAATTTTAAATTCTCAAAATATAACAATTCTCTTTATTAGAGACTGTATTCTGAGTGGACTAATCCCTTTCCACCTACCTTAGGTCCATCCTGGCCTTGCCTCATTTCCTTACATGCAGAGTCTGTGAATGCTGTTAGATTTCTCCTTTTTAACCTGAGGCATTCTAGATGACATCTGAAGAATAAAATTCTTTCCATGGAACAACATTCGGCTGACAGATGACCATATGACACCCTTCAAACAGTACAATATGTCACTATCAGAAAACGACTGCTGGAAAGTGTATCTTCAAGGTAATATTTAATGTTCAAGTCAAAACATAATGGAATTATACCAGCACTTAGTATGAACACACATAAAGGGAGGAAACAATATGCCTCACTCAAAAATTGTCTGGTTTACAAAAACGGAAGAAAAGTTCTATTTTATAAATGAGAAATAGCTAATTAGCTATTTCTTAGCTCTAAAATGAAATCATAAACATGTATTAAGTGAAACTTTGATTTTTCTAAGATAAATTTAACCTTTTTGCTTCATCTTAATGTCACGCTAAAATCTGTTCAATAAAATTAAGATTGTGGCTTCAACCCCAAGCAGTAGCCCTGCTGAACTCACTCAAGCCCTATAGGATGTGAGAGCTACAAGTGTCCCTTTGTAAATGACATATGAAAGAAAGAACAAAACTATGGTATCCAATTCTTTCACTGTTGAGTTTGAACAAAAAAGTTAACATGAAGTTCATTTTCTAATAATGTACACATTTTGAGAGTTATTAGGAAGGCCAGTGAATTAACCCAATTGCATTCCCATAGCAAGTTCTGCTTTCCCTATGGAAAAGCTGGCTGCAAAGCAATCTTGAGAGAAGTGACTTTGTCATTATTAAAAGTACTCTAAAGGAAACACATATAGTTTCTAAAGTCCAGTACCCACGGTAGAATATTTTTATGACATTTGTTCCAAACGACTAAACTTTTTATATTCCAAATGTATTAATAATGATTGCCCATTTGTTTAAAGTATGATCATTATTTACCTCCTTACACTGTCTTGCCAAGAATGTGTTATATATTGTACACAATACCAAGACATCTGTCTTTTTAAGGATAGGATACTCACAGCATCTTTTGCAGGAACTGATTCTTTCATTAACCCTAGGAAGCTTACAAGTCTACAGCATAAACAAAGGTGATGTGCCTCATGAAGAGGAGAGAAGGAACAAAGGTTTTATAATAATGATGAAAACAATAATAATTGTATCAGATATAGAGCCCTGACCAGTTGCCAGGCATGGTGCAAAGGGCTTTATGTTTTTTTTATTTTTTTTTTTGCAAAGGGCTTTACATGGGTTCTATTATTTAGTTCTCATATCACTCCTATGAAATATACATGATAAAAACCTGTGGTTTTAAAATTCAAGATCTCATTCTCTTACCCACGGCCTTAGACCACAGTCTCCATATCGGATTGTCTGGGTTTAAATTTCAGCTCTACTATTTGCTATCTCTATGAATTTGAATAAGCTACTTAACTTTTCTAAGCTTTAGTTTCCCAATCTGTAAAGAAGAGTATAACTGTTTTTTCTAAAACATCACTCAGCTCTGTCTCCACTGCAATCTCATGATCACCTTCTAGTTGAAGCCTCATCATCTTTGCCTGAAACTATCCCAACCACTGCTGGTTGTTCCCCCTTCCCACATGTTCTTTTTCCTCCCCCATTCACCTCCCACGAAGATCCCAATTATACTCAGAAAGTTCAGGGTTAAGTCCAAACTCTACGCCCTGGCATTTGGTTTCAACTTGACATTCTGTCTAGACTCCTCTCCTGATCGTCTTTCACCCACCATGCTGAAGTCACTATGTGAACTGAAGAAGGGAGACCTTTTATTAATATCTCTCAAGTTTAACTCTGGACTGGCACAAAATAAACAATCAAGAAGTCCTTTTGGAATCAAAATGAATAGAATGCCAATACTAAATTTATATAAACCCCATTCTGTTTTCCCCACAGAACCCCTTCTTACATCTTTGCAAAGCTCTGAACACCTGGACATGACACTCTTATCATCTGGAGGGTCTACCTATCCTTCTGACTTGGTAGAACCACACTCACCCACCACGTCCTGCTCAAGGATCACACAACCTGTGGTACCTTCTCTAATTCTCAATGAAGAATTCAAGCCTTTTCCCTCAGGGCTTCCTTCACTTTTTGAGTCTTTCATACCTCTAGGTCTGGTCCTCAAAAATTTTATCACAATTACTTATTTTTTCTATCTCCTTAGCCTGACTTGGAGAAATCCATGAGAACAAGGACCATAACTGTTACTTGGTATTTGTATCTAATTGCAAACCCCAGTATTCAATAATTACATAAATACGTATGTGTTGAATTAGTATGTAGATTAGTGACAAACCAACCATCATTTTGATGAGAGGCCCTTGTGATAGGGGACCCACCACAACACCAGCCCTTTACTCTGGGGACTTTGGGAGACCACCTTTCCATAGCTCTCCCCTTCTTTTCCTGCAGTGCCTGTAGAACTAGGGACAAATGCTGGCAGCCCCTAGACCATTAACCTCCTGCATCTGGATGCCTGAGTTGAGGAAAGACAGGCACCTTCTTTGATGGCCTTCTGGAATACATCTAATATCCCAGGAGAATCTCCATTTTTAGTTATAACCTGACCATTACCAGCCATGTAAGCCAGAAAAAAAGGATCATCAAATGCTGTGGCTGGGGATAGCAGCACAGAAATTCTTCTCAGTTAAGTTCCAGGCTTCTGAATTTTGCCAGTGTGTAGAGTAGAACTGGAGGAGGGGATATCTTTTTCTTCAGTCAGGTCAAGTACTACCCTAAGCACCCAAACCCAAATATTCAGGATGCCTTCATGGAAGCTTAGCTAGCCATTCTCTTTGAGGACAGGATGTTCCAGGCCATACAATCCTGAGGTAGCTAAAAAGGATCATTACTCATCTAATGTTGGATAGACCAACCTCTGAGTAGGAAAGGTGCATAAATATGTATGAGCCTCTGAGTTGTAGCAAACTAAAGATTATAAAGTCAAGGTCTTTCTTTTGGCTTGCTAGGCATGTCATTTGAGGTCCTGGTTCCATGTTGCTTTCTTTATCTCGACATAAATGCTTTAATGCTAAGATCAAAGGACCTAAATCACGGGGACCAAATCAAGCCTAACTGCATACACTAGATCAACAGGCATACCACAGACATGTGGTGTCTCAAGACTCAAGAGTGACAAAATACATTTAAGAATGATGGCACCTGGGTGGCTCAGTCAGTTAAGCACCTGACTCTTGATTTTGGCTCAGGTCATGATCTCAGGGTCATGGGATCAAGCTCTGTGCCAAGCCCCACACTGGGCTCTGCACTTAGCAGAGTCTGCTTGTCCCTCTCCCTCTCTGCTATTGCTCCAACTTTCACCCTCTCTCTCTCAAATAAATAAAATCTTAAAAAAAGAATAATCTAAAGTGTTATAAGTGCTAAAAGTGCATATTTTCTTCACTAAAACATCTAATTGCAAAAGAAAAATTAGAATACAGTTATTTATACATAGCATGTAAGGATGCTCTCCAGATTCCTATTAATGTCAATCACTATTGTATATCACCTGCAAAATCTGTGAACTTCTCTAATGCGTCTAAAACTTAGTAAATGGTTCATAACTGCAAAGTTATAATAATAAAATAGAAGCACAGCAATTTAACAAAAGTCCCCAAAACTACTGATAAATAAGTTATCTATATAAAAACAAATAAAAAAGAACAACATAAATCATTCTTTTCTCCCACACCTATCCAGTTATCTATAAGGAATTGATGGTTTTAATAAAGGTAGAAGGTTACATAAACAAATGGCTGAAATTGAAAGTAAAGATATAAATTGGCCCCCAATGCCTAACTCTTGCCTATTGGTTATTCTCAATAACTTGAGATAGCAGGAGGTAAAAACTACCCTTTTCTCTTTTTAAGAAGGATTCTGGAGAATGCAAAAGATGAAAAGGTGACTTGTTTATGCTGAGTCACTTAGCTTGCTCTTGGGGTAATTATGATGAGATTTTAAAAAAGTACTTACTGAAAGGCAAAAACTAATGTTTTCTGGACTTGAATCTTTTCACGCAAAAGAGGAGAAAGCCATATACTGTCACTATTAGATTTGTTAACCATTTTTCTATGATAGAATACAGACAACAATTCCCATGCACTAATTTAAATCATTGTCCTAAATCATTTGATACTAATTTTCCTTGAGCACTATTATACTGGTCAAAAAAAATCATAATTATATATGTGCACATATATGCACACAGATTGATCTCTGTGTATATGTTCTTCACCATCACCACATTCCTCCAAAGATGGCCATTTGGAAATGACTCATGGGTGCTTAAAACCTATCACTCAAAGAGCCCAGGTTGGTCCTCTAAATTAGATATCATAAGGTGAACATCACTGCTTTTGACAGCTGTCTTAGCAGAGACCCAGACATATAGTTATGCCTCTGCTTGCTCATGCCATGGTAGCTGTGTCAATTTGGATGCTGACTGCTGGCATAACCCGAGCAGATGCAGAACCCATATGTGCAACTCCAGATAAAATTTCCAAAGCACTGGCATCTGGAAGTCAGCTTTTCTTTCCTGGCCCCACAGCTGAATGTTCTGCTAGACCTGATTGTTTCTCTGCTGGGGGTCAGTCTGCTACCACCCTGTTGTGTTCACTGGCACTTCCTAGACTTTAGTGTGTTTGAAAACAATAAGCTAGATAATCACCTCACACTGCAGCACCCTGGGAATTTACCTATTTTGTCAGCTTTTATATGTAAGGCTTATCAAGGGACATCTGAAAAATATTGGTGCTATTTCCTTATTTTTAAAAGTAAAAAAAAAAAAAAAAAAACAACCAACCTCCAAAGATCAGAAACAGAGGGGTACAGTGTCTAAAACAGGTATAGGAAACCTTGTATTTCTGTACATCAGGTTTCCAACAGGGAAAATTAGCATGAGAAGAAAATGTACTATGGCAGATACATTCATGTCATTGTTTCTCTGATTCTGTGGCAGCTTCCCCACAGCACTAGAACAGCTGTGTGGTACAGGTATCTACCCTGAAAAAAAGCAAAGGAGGGTCTTTATCTACACATCTCTTCTCTTCACTTGCTCCTTTGCAAATGAGCCACTGGATGAATGTTTCCTTCCAGGTGGGAGTAACAAAATGAGAAAAAGAGATGCTTCCCAAGTGTGAATCATCACAGATTAAAAATTCTAAAGCCTTCCTCCAGGGAGAAAGAATAGCTTGATAATAAATTGACAATGACGTGTCCTCCTGCTCATCTGTGCCAGCTTTCCCAAAGCAAAGACCCTCCCTTTCTCTGCAGACCAAACCTGCTCCTTCTTCAAGGGATGAACAGTCTCCATTCTGATCCCCTAGTGTGTGGTCCATGCCTCGGCGAGGAAGAACAGAAAAATGAGCATTGTTTGACAGTTACGAACTTCGTCAATTAAAAATCTGGGTGACAGATGCAAATGTGCTACATATACTGATATTTCTGAGAGGAACATAAAATTAAGATTTAAATAAGTATTGTATGATGATATTGCTTTTTAAATGCACATAGAGACTTTAAAATAATGCTGGCTGCTGACTTCAGATTCAAATGATTTAATCTCAGACTAAGCTAAAATCTTAAAATCTGTATATTTTGTAAAAATTGAATTAAAATACAGAATTAAAATGCACACCACAAGGTTTTGTTTCTTTTATATCCTAAGGTGAATGCTTTCATTTAATAATGACACTAAACCACTTTTATCAATGCCTATATATTGGTTAAAAGGAACCTGTGCTACCAAGCATGTCACATGAAATAACTTATATTTGGTGTTTTAAACTTAGTTTATAAGGCACAAAAACTCTCCATCATGCCTATTTTACACACACAAACAGTACACAATGAAGGCAAACACAGCCAAGCACTCCCTCAGTGATAACATGTGGATCTCAAAGTTTATTTATTATTTTTTTAATACTCTGCAGAACAGCTGGCATTTTTTATTCCCAATATTGTCTTCTGGCAGAATGATTCATGTAAATAAAGTAGCAGATTATAACATGCTGGGAAAAGAAACATTTAGAAGGTAAAGTTTTTCCAGCTCTGAAAAACTCAAAAGTAAAAATCACCCCTGGGTATTTGAGAAATGTAGAAGAGCTGACCGACCCTTTAGGAAGTTTGAATACCTCTATTCCTCTGTTTAGTATTCTTCCTAAGTGCAATCATGCAGAGCCTTTAGAAGGAATTGTCCTCTCTTTCAAAGGGGTTTGACTTGGGCACAGTTAATCATCACTGTGATAAAGCAATTAAAGGTATTCATAATTAGGACTAAACCAAATGTAAGTAATCAGAAAATTGAGGGGAAAATGACATTATGATGAGACTGTGTTTTCTTTAATGACCTCTTGGCTGAGAAGGACAATCTCACATTGGTGCTCAGGGACGTGGGTGCATAATGCATTAACCCTACTAAGAGCCCAGCATGTAAATGTCTTCTTCAAGTGACAGCAATACACCTTGGAATCATTTAGTATCACTGGCTTCTTAATAACACTGCCCCAAACATAAGAAGCAATTAATTATCAATGGGCTAGAAGGTACACACATTGTTTATACAAATTCCAGTCAGTCTACAAACATATTGAGCACCTAGTGAGTGCACAATACAGTATTAGATGAACAAGACATGATTCCCATTTACAAGCTGCTTACCATCTAGTAGGAGATACAAGACACATATACTAACATTTTAGAATGTTTTTCCAAAAATCCACATGGGTACACTCGTGTTTATATAAATGGAGAATTTTTAAGTATATGAATGATAGCTGGCCCCGAAAATGGTATTCCTTTTCCTAGGTTTTAATTGTAAATGCAGTCATGGGAATTTCAGATCCTGTTTCCAGACCTGTACCCGTTATTCCAGATTAGAAAACAGAAATGTATTATTAATTCTTTGTGAGAAGAAATAACACCTAAATATTCTCCATAGAGGTACTTGCTGTGTCTTACATACAGCAAGCTGTCTATGAATACTTGCTCAATATGAATATATCAAGGGTTTGTATTTTTCCTGATTTGGACGACACTTAAGAGGCTAGCTATATATGTTTCCCAAGTGTTCTATGTATTCTGTGTTTTAAAAAATAATGCACTGCGATCTTAGTGGCAAAACCTGTCCCCTCATCTCCATCTCCCAATCATAATAATTCAGAACAATCTCCAAGGATCAAGGAAATACAATCTAATAATTCAGATATCGATCAAATTAAATAATATCATCTCCCTTTAGATGAATGCTATGAGTTAATGATCTTAAGGTGAAGACAGATGTCAGAGGCAAAACCAAGATTTTTTTTTTTAACTAAATGGATTTTAAACAGTTATTTTCAACGGATGTGACTAAGGGAGAAAATGCAGCATGTAGAAACCAGAAGAGTTCTCCCTCCCACTTCTATTTTCATGTTAAGCATGGCACTCTTTGGGGAGAAATGACTTTGTGCTTTTTAAAGTTTCTGAAGTTTTTCTGAAAATCAGGCTAAACTCTTCCAACATAGTTGCATGAGATTCTATTAGACACAGCTTTGTTGATGTGGCCTGAAATGATTCAGCTTGTCTTTTAGCCTCTGCAGGCTGTCCCAAGTCTCCATTTCTGTTAATGACCTATTGCTTCTGTCTGATTCAATACAGCCCACTGGCTATGGAAATGGCAAGTCTCAGCAGGAGACAACAAAATGGTCAGCAAACAGGGCTGAGCCATGTCATTTTCCTCAAATACTTTCCCAGGAATGAAATGACAAGCTTTAAAATGTTGTCTTCTGCTCAGGGCAAATATTTCTTTATTAAACAAAAGTACATGTCCTCTAGTTTCCATTCAAACCAGAGCTTAAAGTATGTCACTTGAAAAACTTCAACAGTAAAATGATTTAATACTTAATATTACCCTTATAATTCCTGACTCTCTCTCTTTCTCTCTCTCTCTCTCTCTTGTCCGCTTCAGGGTTCCAGTACCAGCTGTGCCCATCACTAAAAGCTGTGGGTCCTTACCAAGTCACTTTACCACTCTGAACTTCAGTTTCTTCACCCTTAAATGGGAATGATAACAGTACCTCATCAAAAGATGGGCCAGGGACCAACTGGCTCAGGGAGTGTCTTGCAACACGGTAAGTATCAATAAATGTGTGCTAATACATACTATTATTCCCCCAAGCTTTGCATAGTCCTCTATTGAAAATCTGCACCCATCCAAATTACTTCGTGCTTGGGTCCAATTTTAACCATTCAATTTTAGGGAATCCACAAGTTACTCTGCTTTCCAATGTTCTTAATACAATGAGTCTTTTCCATACAAAGTTTCCATTCTTACTTAAATGAAACCCTTCAGATAGTCTACATTGAAGACACTGTAACAGCAGCAACAGAGGCATCCCACTAATTTCAGTATAGGACAAGTCCTGAGAAGGGATTGTTTTATTTCAGACTTAAATATTTCCCCAGTATAAACTACTTAACTATATCATAGCTTTCAAGTAAAGCCAGGTTAAATAATTATCAATTAGTTACCATATTGTTTAGTCACATATTGTTTAGTAACCTTCCAGTACTGTGAATTGTTTGATAACAATCCAATTCCTTCTAAAAAATTAGTAATAATACAGCTTAGCCATGAATCCACTGAAACTCATCATGCAGCCAAGATAACTAGTCCCAACTCAAAGGGGCAGGCCTGGGTACTTTATATTTAGAAAGACCCAACAATGTCTTCCAGAAGATTAAATGCTGTCTAAATTCTGGATTGGGCTTTTACATTCAGTCCACCTAAATGTGATCTCAAGAGAGGATACAGTTGATCTTACTATGCATTATTAAATAGTTACTGAGTTTTATCTCCTATGTGACTACAATTCTAAAAGTATAATTTAAAATGTCATTGAACTATCCTTATGGATTAAAGATGCAATTAAAATAGTCATTGATATTATCATTTGCCTTTGTATTTATGTAGAACTCATAGACTTCCCACTTAGAAAAAAAGAAATTTCTGTTTCTTTAGGTCAATTCTACCCTGGTCTAATCTCCACACCAGACTAAATTTACTAAAACACTGTATCACCCTAAAATGAAGTAGGAGAGTGGATTATTGCAGAGGGCATTTTTCTGGTGGCCTAAAGGGTCACCTGCATTTTTTATATCTTTAGAAATAAGGGAAACAGCTGCTCTGACCTGACAATTCCTGTAGCAGTTATCTGGCCTCATGGGAATTTGACTAGGCTCTTCTGTGTGGGTAATCCAACCATACACATTTTATTCATCCAGGGATAATAAATATTTATAATAATTTCACTAATTCACCCAAATGCTCCCCCTCCTTCCCCGACAGAGGCAAAAGAACGCCGTATGGCTTTTTCTTCTTAGGCAGGGTTCTATTCTGATGTCACAAAATAACACAGTCTCATGGATTCCTTACCTTATAATCCTCAATCATCAGATTCTGAATTGGCAAGTGTCTGGGAATTAACATTCACAAGACACTAGCAGACCTAATAAAAACAGCAGGAGTCTTGGTGACCTGGAGCATCTGACCCAGCTCCTGGGCCGGCCCGCAGGTGTGCGCCTGCCTGCAGGAGAGAGAGAACAGAGCCCAGCAGTAATCCCTGCATTCTCTAGCAGGACCCCTATGGTATCTTCCTATTCCTGGTACCTATAGATTTTGCTTACTGCAGTTTTTTAATAGATACAGTATTACTCGAGGCTGGCTCAGAAAAAGAAAACCACTTGCCAACGTGTATCAGCCACAATGTGCTGTGTAATTTCCCTCTTGAAATCAGCTGTTCCTTCTACAACTGTTTTCAAAGGATGAGGATCACAATTTCATCTCGGCTGATTTACAGATAATCGAATGTACAAAGGGAAACAGAACATCTGATAGTGGGAATTATTTGGTTTTTATTTACTTCATTTTTTGAGGCTGTATTTTTTGACTTTTCAACATTTCTTCCTTTTTTTTTTTTTTTTGTTTTTACTCTGCAATTAACAGGAGGTATTTGACCACATACACGTGCACACACAAAGAGGGACAACTACTTATGGAAGATTCTTCTGTAATAGTCTTTCGGTCTTCAAAAAGCTACTGAAGTAGACTACAGATGTGACATTATTGTATAATAATGTTCAATTATGTGTTCAATTTAGCTCTTATTGTATTTAGAGATTTTTTTAATATCTTAAACTAATTTTGATTCAATTCTTCTGAGCCAGACTTTCCCCAAGTGTTTTTGCAGAATCCCAGTGTTCCAAGATGCTCACAAGTGTCTGCAAATCAGCTTAATTTAGGAAATGAAGCACATCACCCCCACCACTCCCATCTCACCCCCATAAATCTTCCCTCAAATCCAAAAGCTCACAGAATCCAAAAGGCTTGTGAGATTCTGGATATTCAGATGAGAAAGCAACCTTGGCCATATTGACTGTGTTTTGGTTCCACGGGAAATGATAATCAGCTGGTGTCTCTCTATTCTGTTATTCATAGCTGATGCTGGTAGCAAGAATATAATGTTTACTACTGCCAGGGACTGTTCTAAAGCCTAAAGAACACTGTAATATGGCCCAGATTTGCAGATATCTACATGCATCAGGAAATTATTCATATTCATATTTGACACATAACCCTAAGATTTGCTTAGACCTCTGTCCACTTTGAAAATTGAAAGTATAATTATCCTTCTGTTCCAGTGTAATCTCCATATAACATGGCAACCTGTAGCGCCTTGGAAAGAATGGAAGATATGCCTCCATACCTTGGAAGCAATCTTTCTATCAGCAGGCTCTACACAAAAACTGCCCAACCACAATATTGCTCTTCTCCTTCCTCCCAACCTCTACGATATGGGACCACGTGAGAGAACATCTATGTCTTAGTGAGGCCAAGACCCTCAAAAACTTCCACGGGCAGCCTGAGTGGCTTCAGCCCAGGGCGTGGTCCTGGAGACTTGGGATCGAGTCCCATGTCGGGCTCCCTGCATGGAGCCTGCTACTCCCTCTGCCTGTGTCTCTGCCTCTCTTTCTCTCCGTGTCTCTCATGAATAAATAAAATCTTAAAAAAACAAAACAAAACAAAAACCTCCCACCAGACTTAAGAAAAGGGTATGGGTAGTTGGGTGAAGGGGGCGAAGTGTTTAACTATAAGTCTGTAGTCCCAGAAGTGCTCATTGACCAGCCCCAAGCTAGGGAATGAGATTCCCACCTATTGCTCCAGGGTGCAGCTCTATCCCATGGGGCCAACTTTTGTTGAACACTCACTAATGCACCAGGCACTGTGTGTAGTATCTCATCTCATTCTTACAGCAGTGTAGGAGGTAAAGAATCACTACTATATTGATTTGGTGTTGAGAAAACAAGGCCTCGGGAGTATAAATAGTCTATATCTACATAATAAAGATCAGGGATTCAAAGCCAGGTATAACTGATTCCAAAGCCTCCAATCTGAGCTACACTGAACTGTGTTAGTCTGTTCTGTTCTCAGTCTTCCCAACTCTTACTGGCAATGCTGAGAGACAAAACCGTGGCCCATCTTTGTACGTCATTATTTTCTCCACTCTCTGATGCAAATAAGGCAACTCAGTAAATATTTGCTGAATTGAAGCCTAGTATTTTTAGATTTAGTGTCTCATTCTCCTGGATCCTGGCTATCTCAGATAATCTGGGGGCTAGAAAGCCCTATTAGCACTAGTTCTAGCCACATGGCCAAAACCTCCAGCTTTCCTCCACAATAATGGTTACCTCAAACCCTTCCCCTTCCCTCCTGCACTCCTCTCATACTACTTGTCTGGGAACGATGCCATATATCTATTCTGCAAATAAAAGTTACTAATGGATGTGAAAACCCAAAGGGATATGTATGTACCTGCCACTCAGATACACATACCATCATGAAAATCTTTTCAGGAAGTTCTCTCTCCTGCTCTAGATGTGGAAAGGTGTCCTCTCTGGCATTACAGAGGACAGATTTTGGGCAACATGCGTGAAAAGAACCCTATGTGCCCTTTAATGTCTCCTTGACATAATTTGTAGCAATGGATGATGACTGCCTTTACCTTCTAGTTCTTCTGGACTTCTGACTGGCTGTTTATTCCCACTTTTCTAAACAAGGAGACTGTACAGTATGATGAGAAGAATAATGGCATATCCCATTTTGGTCCAAAGGAAATGCTGATTCTGGAGTTGTTTTATAAACTCTACTTTTTCTAGACGCTTGGGGTTGCTAACCAGATTGTTCTGGTAACTCCTTTGCTCTGAGAACAATTTTTTCACTCTCAAGGTGAAAATATATTCTTAACGCCAAATTTAAAATTTTTATTTTGAACCAGTTAGTATATACTACCAAATATAGATATCATTTATGTAAACAGATAATTGATGCTGTGTTCAATGAAAATATTTATCTTGCTTTTAGCCTGTTTAGCTCCTGTATTCTGATTCTGGTAATGATACCAATAAGCATCAACATTTTTTTCAGAACCTGGGGCATTATTCTGGACTACCCAACATATAGATAAATAAATACTAGCAGACACTTAAACACATTCTATGTATCAGTTTTTGGACTAAGCACTTTTAACTATACTATCTCATTCAATCCTCACAACATGCCTGTCAGGAAAAATTTTACTACTATTTTCTCTATTTTAAAGATGAGGAAATGGAAGCTTAGAGAAGGCAAGAGACCGTTCTAGGTCTACACAGTTACTAAGCTGGCAAATTAGGATGTGAACTCAAGTTACCTGGATGCCAAAATAGAAGAATAGAAGAATCTGCAATAGAAGAATCTGTCCTACTCTGCTCTGCATCTAGGGGATGTAGATATAAACTGTCCTGGGAACATAGAGGTGAGGTGAAGGAAGCCCTAGCTCTAGGGTTAACTGTAATTTTGCTAAGAACCTTTTCTTTTTGCTCATTCATTAATTCACCAGGTATTTCTTGAGCACCTATTATATGAAGGACTAGAGTTTTAGACTTGGAATATTCTAGTATAAGCACTTTTTCTGGCCCTCCTCTGAAGAATACAGGAAGCTTCTACTGTGTTTAGTGGGATTTGACCTTTTCAGAGAAAAGTTGTATGACTTATTTTTCCAAAGTGTGGCAAATCAATAGCCCTAATGTTTCCTACATTTATATACATATATATATATATATGATGAAGTAAAGGAGCAATGATTTTTTAAAGGACAGGTTTTAAACTTTCACAACCACAAAATATTTTCTTATGCTCAATCACGAATATGATTTTTTATGATTTGTTCATTTTTAATAATAAATTACCTTTTCCTGTAAAATGCAATGCTAAGGCAATACAAAATTGTGAAATAATAGTTTGGCCATCAACCTCTGTATGCTTCAGTTTTTCAATTTTGAGGATAGAGATATTGATAAAACACACATTCTTTGGTTAATGCGAAGACCAGTGAGCTAATCCTTGGCAAACCACACTGAAATTCTCCAATGAAACCAATTTCCTAAGGATAAAACATTAATCTAGATAGAAAATACAGGCAAGGGTCACAGCGATGGCTGCTTCATCACAGCCCAGCAACTTCGATGACACACACATTGCAGGTAGGAGACGCAGCTGACTCTTCTAATACACAGTTGCCAAATAAGATAAAGGACAGACACATCTCTTTTATAAACCCTTTTTCAAAAGTTATGATTCCATTCATAGGTGTATTTCCATTTAAACTCAGGTCAGTTTCTAATAGAAGTTGTGAATTAACTTCCAACATTAAAAACATTTTCCTATCAATGCTGATATACTTTTTGAGGTAAGGAAGTGAGACAGGTGAACAATAGAGTGAAGAAATTTCTACTTCTCTTTCTTTTCTTTTTAAATAAAAACACTGTAAACCTTACTTCCAATTGTTTTACAGCTCAATTGATAAGGTGTGTTCCTTTTTTTTTTGTTCAAGAAAATTTAAAAGCAACTAATTTAAATATGCAAAATTATCTTGAGTTGTTCATACAAGTGAACTTAAAAGCCGTGCAACACAGGAAAATTAAGTAATTATGCCTCCAAGTTATTTACTGCAATTAAGCTCATTTATCATATGCAAATTAGTGCAAACTGGTCTCATTAGTTACTAAATTACTCAATATGAGCTGAACAATGTAGCACTCCAGTTTGTAATGAAAAATCCCTGTAGAGGCAAGCAGTATCAATTAAGCTAATTTGCATATGCAAATATATTCACTAACTTTCTCTTTTTCTATATTTAGTTTTACATTTTCTTACCATTCTGGATCATAGGGAGACTATAGGGTCGCTCACCTTTTTGTCCTTCCTCTATCACAGCTAAAGAATACCTCTATTATTTGAAGTTACTACATTTTATTTTAGCACTGATATCCAGCAGGATGCCACTTTGCCAGCAAGGGCCACCAGGAGTACGAATATGTAACTTTCTAAAGCTACTCATTTCTTTTATAAGTTCCAATGAACTAATAAATAAGGGTGAAATTCCAATTCATCAATAAAACAGACAAGAAACTTGAATGTCGCCACTCTCTTTCAGAGAAGTCTTTTAAAAACACTGCCATCAGATATAAAATGGATGTTGTCTTGGCTAGGCAGCACCTTAAATAAAATAATTTGGATCTCATGCTAGTTAGCTTTGGAGCTGTTTCAGGTATTATTCACTTTGCTTTGTCCAGATGTTTGAATTGTACTCATCAATCTTTCATTTTTCTCTTGCCGATTCAAGGAGATGCTGATAACAATCAATATACTTGGCATTATCTCTAACCTCAACATTGTTCTAAGTAGCTTCCTCTGTCTATAAAGCTCATCTACTTCCTCTAAAGAATCTTTTTCTTAGTCTTCTACGATTGAATGGGTCTCAGACACTGGAGCAGGACTATGACTAGAAATACTGAAAAATAACAAATATAAAATGTCACAAGATAGTATTTGTTTTCCTTATTACATCAACTACACATTTTTAAATATTTCTGGTAGGGAACTCATACATTTTTCTCTAACAATAATTCTACAGGACCAAAATAGTATGCAAACAAACTAGTCAGGGTTCCAGGACATATCTCTAACCAGTCTGCAAAATGTGGTTAATAATGGAAACAGAAATTGCACAGTAAATCTTTTTTTTTCTTAAGATTTTATTTACTTATTAATGAGAGACAGAGACAGAGAGAGACAAAGAGAGAGAGAGAGAGAGAGAGAGAGGCAGAGACACAGGCAGAGGGAGAAACAGGCTCCATGCAGGGAACCCAATGTGGGACTCGATCCCGGGACTCCAGGATCACACCCTGAGCCAAAGGCAGGCATTCAACTGCTGAGCCACCCAGATGTCCATGATTTTTTTTCCAAATCTGATCCCAAACAGATTTCTTTAAAATGTAGGTCCTTCTTTTACTTGAGATAGGACTTTACTCTGTATTCTATGGTTGAAGTGTTGAAGGAAAGAAAAGCCTCAGGATGAAAATCTGACATTTCATTGAGAAATGGTGTCGTCCACCTCACCCACACAAATCTTTTTTTTTTTTTTAAAGATTTTATTTATTTATTCATGAAAGACACACAGAGAAAGGCAGAGACACAGGCAGAGGGAGAAGCAGGCCCCATGCAGGGAGCCTGACGTGGGACTTGATCGCAGGACTCCAGGATCACACTCTGGGCGGAAGGCAGGTGCTAAACCGCTGAGCTACCCAGGGATCCTAGTACCTAAACAAATCTGACTGCCTTGCCTATCAAACGGGAAAATAGCTACATCTGAGTTCCCTTCTTCCCCACCATTTTAGGTAGATACATACTTAATAATTAAACTGATCTAAGGTAATGGTCCTATCTATGTCTTTTCCAAGATGGTTGTTCTACCAATAAATGAGCCTTGGCAAAAACATCTCCCTAGTGTTGCTGGGGGAAGATAGGCAGTCACAGAACCATTGTGCCCAGCCTTTTCTGATCAACTCCAAGTCAACCAAACTCAAATATTATAATCCTACAATGTTTTTGATGGTTCTCCTTTGCTCACCCTCAAAGGGTCTGCCCACCGGATTCTTCTGCAGTTTGGGGTTTAAATGTTTTAAGAGCAATGCAAAATTTCTTAATGCCCAGAAATAATGCAAGGACAATGACACAGAGGAAGGTTCATGCAATTCAGCCAAGTACAAAATGACATGTGGATACCATGTTTCTGCCATTATCTCCCTTTCGGGTATTTCTTAACAAATATTCTTTTTATTCTCCCCAGACAACTTACACAATAAAAAATGTGGGTGCTTATTATGATTATATTCATCTAGCTCATAAATGTCATTTATTTTTAACATCAACAACTGTTAATGGATAAAGACCATCCTTCAATCACTTTATAAGCATGTAAGAGTTTTGAGTCCTGATATGTATTACACAATGCCAGTAATATAACATATCCATATTGGTAGTTCACCATAATTCTCTGACAATGATTACAAACATAAACCTTAAAAATCTTCCATATACCAGGTCTGATTTTATCATTTTGTTTTAACACCTGTGAGGTAAGTAAAGCAGCATTGCTATGGAGTATGCAAAAACAATACTGCAATTTTATGTAGCAATTATGTAAGCATTATTTACAGAAAGAAAAAAAAAACCTAAAACCTTCTGCTAAGGGCATGCAAATAATTAAAGCACTCCATTCATAAATCTGCATCTAAGGGAAAGTCATTCTACTAGTTAATTTTATGAGTTACAAAGACGATATTTGTTTCTATTTTGTGTTTCATTACCTTGATAAGCAAAATATGAATATTTGATCTGGTCTCTAAGTTGGGAAAGTAAAAGTAACTATCACTTGTATTTTTTGGTATTAAGGACATCATGACATGGGAACAATGCCCTAAGAGAGCTTTCAAAGCAGGAGCCAAATTAACGGTTAGTCATATATTCTATATTCAGGAAAGACCCCACATAATGACCTGAAGTTCTTGGATTTTTTTCTTGGCTTGTTACAAAAAGCACAATTTTTAATCTTGACCCCTTGCCCATCTGCTCATCTGATTAACAGAAGTTGAAGAATAATAAAGTGAACTAAAATGCCTTGACTCAATCTCAACGCATGTACCTCACCAGCAGTTGAAAGGCTGGTACCACTTGAACCCTCAACTCTCCTGCAGAAGATACCTCTGGCTTGAAATTCATGCCTGAAACAGCTACAAGTTCACTGGGGCTACAGTACTCATCAAGGTCATTACAGGAGCTTCCATGGGAATGATGTGACTGACTGGTAGCCCCAGAGCTGCACAGGGCACAGCCCAGCCAATGACCTTGCCTATAGACACTAGTATTAGATGATTAAATTGGAAAATTATTTTGAAATAGTTGAATTTATATTGATAGAATCACCATTAAGTTAAATGTTCCCCATCTTAGCCGAAAAGAAGTCAAATTTTAAAGGATATGCCAAACTTTTTATATACTCCTTAGAGAATACATGGCTAATAAGATATATATATATACATATATATATATATATATATGTATATATATATATATATCAGAAACACATATTGTAGTCCCCAGAATGGATGAAGCAGAAATTAAGGAGTCTATCTTCATCCTACTCCCTGAACTCTCTATACCAAGGGGTCCTTCGCCCACTCTCCCATGAAACATCACTGGAGACACAGGGAGGGAAGCAGAGCATTTTGTTCAGGCAACTCACAAGCAGTTTTTGAGACCCATCATGGTATTCAAAACTGACCTCTACCTTATCTTCCAAGTTCTACTGTTCCCATGCCTACCTTGTTGATGACACAGGTTTTTATCAGATATTTGCAAGTAAAGGAAGGGGAGGAGGGTGGGAAGAAAGAATTGGTCCCTGTCCTCATGACCAGATTCCACCTTGAACCCTTATGAAGGAAAATATGGAAACCATCCTATGCTTGTGGACCACTGAGATTGCTGAATGTACAACTGCTGAATATTGCAGCAAGGGTCTATGGCTTGGCTCAAGAGTCCCCTGAAAACTAAGAGAGCTCAGAGAAGGCTCTTCTTGTTACTACCACTTTCTAACCCCTTCCTGCCCACAATTCCAATATTTCATTTAGAGGAATATACACAGCTCTTCCCATGCTATAACTACAGGTATTAGAATCAAGTGATAAATTTTTTCTACAACAATTTCAGAATTACCTAGTACAACCATACTTGAAGGTTTGATTTTCTTGAACGCATCCCTACCAAGACACCTATACTTCCCTTTAGAGACAAAGGCTTTGAACATACTCTGAATGTGAACAGCTCTATTTGGTTTTCTTGAATAAAGATGATATATATTTTTTTTATCTCTTTCTCTCCTTTGCACTCTGAAGCTGCACAGGATGTATCTAATCCCTTTTTCACATGATGTCTTTAAATATAGAAAAAAGACATTAACATCCCTTTCAAATCATGTTTTCCAAACTAAACTTTACCAAACCTTTCGTCATCTCCTCACATAACATGATTTCTAGTTCCCACACCAGTCTGGTTATTCTATTCTGAATGATATCTAGTTGTCCGTGTTTCTCTTAAAGTGTGTTGGGTTAAGTTGGGTATGACCAGTTTCAGGAATGGAAGAGCTCAGCAGCCTCATTCTAGATACCCCATTCTCTCAATGATGCCAACTGCTGAACTGACATTTGGAATAGCATATACTCTATTTACATTAAGCTTATGTTCAAGTAAAACTCTTAAGTTTTATGTTTTAAATTAGTTTTAAATTCTTGCAGCTCCTTAGTCACCCTTCCTTGAGAACTCTGGACTCAAATTTCAGAATGAATTGACAGGATAATAGTCTGAGGCTACTGCGTGGACCATTTCTTTCACTGAATAAGTAAGTCTTATGCACTGACTGCTTCAGAATATAAACAGGAGTCATCCTGAATCACATCAGAATCTGTCAATATATATGGTATGGCTCATACAAAACTTATAAAGGAGATTCTGAACAGAGTGTGTACAGGAAAAAAAGGAAATACAAATTTGAGGATCTAGGAAGAAATATCCTTTTTGTATCTCTGAAACCAATCTACTGCAAAATCTACTGTAACTCAAAATGTGCACATGATAGAATAGCAAATCCCACGGTGTACCTCAATAATCATCAGTTAAATAGGAACTTAACAGATATTAGTGAACAAAAATAAACCAAGGAAGGCTTTTTAGGGCCCTAAATTTGTAAATGTGAACTGTGACATCTCAGACCTAATGAAACATCAAAATTATCTCAAAAGGCTGTTAAAAATCATAAATTTCTGGACCTCACCCTGAAGATTCTGATTTAGTAAGAATGAGTCCTCACACAAGTGTTTCAGAAGATTCTGACGCTGCCAGCCAATGAGCCACCTCAGAGAATCACTAGGATTTGACCACAGAGAATTTGATGCTAACAGTTTTTCAGGGTATACATTGTCAGAAATAATATGCTAGATCCACTGACAAGCATAACCAACTTTTCCAAATAAGCTGCTTGACTATCCCAAACATATGTTTCTCTAATTTCCTATTTAAAATAATACTAAAATAAACTAAAACTATGACATAGTTAAAAAATAAAAACATGCGAGCTGCGGCCATGTCAACATTCATCCTGGGAGCAGAAACGATGCAGAACAATTATCCCTAGATATGTCGAAGTCATAGTAAAGTCTTAAGGGAAAATTGTTTTGAGTAAGCGAGATGCAGAGTTTGGGATGAATCTTACCTAGGACTAAATGAGTGCAGTTCCAATCTAGTAACCCTCGCATTTACTTGTCATGGAATTCATTGGCAAAATCAATTATTATTATTTGTCTTAAAAATATACTTTACCTAAAAATATACTTTAAATTTTCATTCTGAGAAAGCTTGTAATTTGGAGAGGCAAATGTTAAGATTGAAAGCGCTTATGAATACAAACTCAAGCAAAGAACAACTGAAATTTGGCAACACATAAAAATGTCACATTACTGTCACAACAAAATTTTGCTCTTCCAAAAACAATATATAGCTCCAAAGACACACACATATATCCACTTACAAATGCAGCACACACACAATCATTCTGGGAACAGCCAGCTACTATACATTGCACATCAACTGAATAGTGCAATTTATCTCAATTATTACAGCACAAACAATACTTGCCCTCCCTTTCTCATTAATATTCTCTCAAGGGATGGCTTTCTAAAAAGAAAAAAATAAATTCATAAGAATTTCATAATTCCAAGATAAAACAACAGTCATGCACATAGCTGATATCTAAGACTATTTTTTTTAAATAAAGACTAACCACATGAATTTTTCTTAGTAAAATGTAAGCAAGCTTCTTTCACTTTTAGTTACCTGCAAAATGTGACTTCCCAAGTGTGCTTCAAATACTTCAATGGCCAGTGCACTGGGACTTCTCCTTCGTGGCGCACCTATAACTTATTAAAAAACAAAGAAGAAAAAGGAAGAAAGAAAAAAAAAAAGAAGAAAACAAATTAAGTTGGAGCTCTAATTCACACCTTGAACTTCATTTCCCACTAACTATATCACCAGGCGGTTACTATATCAAAGAGCTCTGAAAGAAACACAGTCCAGTGTTAATTTTGATTTTGAGTGACCTGAGCAAAAGCAGAGACCAGACTAAATTTTCAACTCAGAATATTAATTTCTGCAAACAGTAACAGCCACATCTAGACTTTTTCACTTTTACATTTTGGACTGTTTTTCCTACACTGGAGCAAAATGATGAATCTTTACATTTCTTTAAAATAAATTAGCAAACTGTTTTTCTTAAAACATAAAGGATTGTTTTTTGTAAAGCATACATAATACTGCCTGCCCACGTTCTCCCCCAGCACCTCCCCCTACCCTGGCCCCAACCGTCCAGGATCTAAACCTTTCATATCTTCTAGGCTAGGAAAAAGCAAACAGGACATTTTTAAAAAATGTTCTAATGCAATAACTTTATCACAATTTAATAAGCATAACATGTCGGATAAGAGATTCTCATTAATGACTGTTTGCACTAGTGTTAAGTGTCTCAGGATGGCTGGATTTCATATTTACTGAACACTCATGTGTAACTATTCCTACAGGACCTGCAAGAAGCCCAGGTGGACTCTCGCCTAGCACGTGCCTCACCACGGAAGTGGAAGTGACTGTTGTCTTATCCAAATCCTCTGGTTCTCCTCCTAACTTACAGTCTGTTGTTCCCTACTTGGCAGACCCTACATATGTTGTCTACAGATCCCTACACTCAAGGAGCCTCCACTAATCCTTAACAAAAGTGAGCTTAATGCAGGATATTTGTGGGTTCCAGGATCAAGGTTCTTTCCTTTACTAATTTTCTTTTGCATGAGGTCACCATTTGCTTTCAAATCTGTCCTGGGTATTTTTTTCATTTTTTAGAAAAAGTCCTCAAACATAAGTATCTGCTTTACGGTAATTTCTGGAAGGAAATATTTAGATCTGTTCCTTATTTCCAACAAGTAAATTCCTCAACTTTTCCTGTTCTTGAAAATTTTATTATAAACCTCTACCTTCCTCGAACCTACACACTATGAATTGAAATAAAACCAAAGCCCCACTAGCTAAAAAAAAACACTTTTAGCTAGTTGACAAGAAAACTCTAGCAAAATGCTGCTGGGATAATTCTGCTTCATTGCAGTTACTAAGTCAGTCAGTTGGATCCATAGCTTAGTAGGGATTATAATATAAATGTACTTATGATTATTGTGCTGTGCAGAAGTAGGCAGTTTACCCCAGCAATTGTGAGTTAGTGTCTGCAATGTCTGAAAGGCACTTTGAAAATAGCATGAGTGTTAAGTATCATTATGACTGGCAAGAGGAAATAAAAGGGGCATTTTTTTCAATGGGAAAATTTATAAAATATAATTGAAGAGTGATTATTATCACAGAATATTCCAGCTGGAAGGGATCTTAGAAATCTCTATTCTAACTTCCTCATTTGCTTCGGAAGCAAAACACACAATAATTTTAAAATAGAAAAATCAGTTTTCTATCCTAACATTAATCCTTACTATAAGTATAGACTTGAGATTCTTAAAAATTTAATATTCAGATATATTTAAGACACTACTACTGTGTGTGTATGTGCACATTTCTGATTAATTTCCTATTCTAACATGCACATTACTCCCTTCAAAACTCCTTTGGCATTTTTGATAATGCAGCTGTCTTGCTGAATACTGTTTTCAGTTTCTAGAGTGTTAATTGCACATTATGGTAGCTTGGTGTGAATGATCCCACATGAATAAAATCTGCAGTCTTTTTTTTTTTTTAAGATTGTTGTGGGGGAGCTTCTGGGAGGGAGAGAGGTGGGGGTTTATAAACTTCAAAAGTGTCCACTCTCTTTTTGAGGCAGTAATGAGGATCCAGAAAGCTCCTTATTAATAATAGTTCATAATTTGTGGGCATTTCAGGACTTCCAATCATGAAGTTCAATATAAACCATTGCACTTCACAGAAGAAATGGACTGGTTTTAGAGAATGTAGACTAGTCTACAAAATGCTGGATTATGAAGAGGCCAGGAGAGCACAGCTCCCAACCTATAGAGGACCCAAAAACATCACAGCAAACATAAGGAGCATTTTATTTACCAGGAGGCCCAAGAGACATGCTCCAGTAACAACAGATGGCAGCCCAACTGCCTTTTTGAAGCATAGGAACGTTGACTTCAGTGGGGTGCTGTGAGGTTATTCAAGCCTGGCCAGTGATGGCCTTTTTTTTCCTGCTTTTTCTTCACTTAGGGCTCAGGCTATTCTCTAAGTAAATGCTGCAAATGCAGAAATAATTGGGAATCTTATTTGAAAATTTTGTCAGCAGGGGTATCCCACACATCTTCATCAGGTGTTACATTCATGAGCCCTACCTACCTGCACAGTTATTCTTTGTTTCTCAGATCCTCCAGAAATCGGAATGTGCGCCCAGTACATGCTAGCATCACACACAAGTGTCTTGTAAGTGGTTTCATACGATTCTATTCAATGGCATTTTTATAGCACTGGAACTTCTCTTGATTTATATGTTTTGCACTTATGCAGGTGATGTGGGGCTGTAATGACAGTTCCTAATTTTACAGCCAACATAAATATGTTAAACAGGAGCCCATTATGCCCCTGGTAGAAGCCCAGCTCTGACTCCGGCATTATTGGTAACGAATAGATGTTAAATATGCAGTTCTTGTTTTGTACTTTTTATCCTATCGCATCTGGGGAACTGAGACAATCATTTGGTAACTCAGGAACAATGCAAATAGAGTTATTTTGTTCCTCTGTGTTAATCTCATTTTGCTAATAGAGTATCATTAATGCCTATGAAAAACTAAAGAGGTGTTTCCTTTATGAAGTCCGTCATTTTCAGAAAAGTAACACACTGCTTATGAAGTATTCTCAGATTTTTGTGTTTTGGAAGTCAACAGTTTCTGAAACCATTTAGTAGTGCAGACAAATGTACACTTACTGATGGATGGGTCACTGTTTCATCTCATCTACTGCCATAATTTCATCTATTTTTTCATTCTATTAAAAGATACTACCTTTTGAAATGTAAAGAACACTAATTAAATTAACTGAACAAAACCGAAAAACAACATGTTGTTAAATAAATGGAACATGTAATCCCTTATCTGTGAAGAATATGTCCCTAACTCATGGACACTGACAGTGAGAGGTGAGAATTGTGTAAGTTGAAAAACTATTAAAAGAAAAAAAAATACAATAATTCGACTTCAAAATTGGTTCAGCATTTACTAAGTACAAACTTGATGCTGAAAATTGCTAACTGCGTAGGTAGTTACTGTAGGTTACCTACAATTACTGTAGGTTACTTGCGTTATGAAACCTAATAAACGGTCCAAAAGAAAATTTTAAGCAATTCAAAATAAAACTAGATCTAGCATATAATTATCAACAAACACCAGCAACACTCATGTTTTGCCAGGATTAAAAACAAAACACCTAGAATTTTAAGAGACTTTAAGCGGAAGAAATTCATAGGGAGAAGGATTTTTAACAAACCAAGCCAAAGAAATTCTGATTGTTTCAGAAATCTAGAATGATACAATGAGGCATCAGAACTGTGAATCTGACTTTTTCCCTCATTAAAAAAATGGAAGACACAGAAGGAAACCACAAACTAGAAATACACATCTGAAACATTAGTTTTGTCCCTCAACAATGTCGGCAATAATATTCCAATATTGACTCGAGTACCTTGCAAGGTAGTCTCTGGGAATTAATTCTGTGCAGTAAAAGACAATCCCTCTTTTGGGAAATACACCACACACCCCCAGTCATATTCCTAACCAGTGCTTGTCACCTTCGGGGATACACAATCGCCAGGAAGGCTGAGGATTAGCGCTCAGTGGGAGTTTGACCTATTCAGCCAAAAGGTCAGCTTGCCACAGAAGAACCCATTACAAAACAGAAACAGGACAGCTCAGTGGACACACATAATGAAAGGGGGAAAAGTCACGGGCCCTACTTGCCTTGTGTCCTGCATCGCCCTTTTCCCTCATAACTAACTCTTCCCACCCCCATTTCCAGAGAAGGTGGAGCCACCCCAGCTCCTCACCAACTGCAGTTCACAAGCGGAAGGTAAGCCACAGGCAGGAGAGAGAAAGAGCCTTGTTATTTAAGAGATTTGAAAAAGAGATTCAAAGTGAAGAGGAGTAGGACACTGCAAGGCAGGGTTTCCAAAGGCCTGTTTTATTTTTTATTTTTTATTTTTTAAATTTTATTTATTTATGATAGGCACACAGTGAGAGAGAGAGAAGCAGAGACATAGGCAGAGGGAGAAGCAGGCTCCATGCACCGGGAGCCCGACATGGGATTCGATCCCGGGTCTCCAGGATCGCGCCCTGGGCCAAAGGCAGGCGCCAAACCGCTGCGCCACCCAGGGATCCCAAAAGGCCTGTTTTATTAGGGAAAAGTAGCCATTGGCAAGTAGAGGAGGCCATTTTAGAGATCTTTTCTCACCTGGCCCCCCTCTGGGGGGAGTAATATGGCAGGATGGGTAAGTAAACGCAGCCTCAAAGTTCTGCAGGTAGTAGTTCAAGAATGGAATCAACCACCTAATAAAAAGGCAAGCTTTATGGCTGCCCTCTGAACTCATCCTTCAAGAGGCAAGGCTCCGTTCCCACACTGACGTGGGGGGTGGGGAGGACGAAAGGGCATGTTTAATGGAATACTGGACATCACTCCCTGGGCTTTAGCACTTGGGGTAAGCAAAGTCAGGGTCTGGGAAAGAATGGAGGATAGAATGCTTAATGAATCTTTCCATGGCTACGGAAGAAAAGAAAAGGGATTTCCCTTGAAGAATCTCAATTAGCCTCCCTCACTGTAGAGCAAGGGAAGCCAGGAAGGGTTTTCCCAGGAAGGAGCCTCCGAAGTTTATAAGGAGAGGGTATGTGCCTTGTGTGTCCCTATCAGAATAAAAATGTCTATGTTTTCATGTCATATGGGACCAAATCTTCATTCTGAAACCGGTCCACATAGCTCTGCCTACTGCTCATAGTCACAATTTGCATCCTTTCAACTGTAAACCCCTCACTGGTTCTGCAAGACTTAGACAGTGGGGGAATTTCAGATTGCGAGGGAGAGGAGATACTGGAAGAAGTAGAGCTTGGTACCAACTTCACCAGTACAGCAGTGCTGTCGCTGAAACTCTGTTGTCCCTACCATATGTGGAGTGTCCATACAATTCATCATGTAAATATCTGAAAACAAATGCTAACAATGCTTTTTCAATGTACCATCACAAATATTAGTTGGCTATTTAAAATATAGATGACCAAAAGAGGAGAAATGGGGACAAGCACTGTTCATGGGGCATGTGAATGATTAACGATAAATATAAGAAAGAAAACCTCCTCTATTCAGGAATGGTACACTTTGGATTCATTTTAAAATTCCTATTTAGCCATTTTTAAACATCACAAAATACATCTGTATAATTCATATCCCAGACCCCAGGAACGCATTATATATATTACCAATTTAGACAAAAAAAAAGAGGTATTTAATCCAGCAAAATAACTGAAACTCTAAGAGGTCTTATGCTGATTTAAAAATTCTTTGATGCAACACATATATAAATTTCTCCCACAATTTAAGTATGGATTGAAAGCATTAGCCAAAAGCATTAGAGATGATATGACTGTGAAAGTATTAATACATACAAATGAAATACTTAATTTGGGGAAAAGAAACCATGTCTGCTTTTCTCAAAAAAAAAAAAAAAAAGAAAGAAAGAAAGGAAGAAAGCAAGCAAGCCTATCTATATGGCTTCAACTAGGAAGAACTAAGGGGAAAGCATACAACATTCCATAAATGTGTTTAGTCTGGGATTTGTGCATCATGCACTTCTTATCTTCTGAAGAACTAAATACTGGCCATATGATTTTTGAAGACATTTCTTTACGGATTTTCTAAATCAAAATGGCAAAGTCATCTAAAAGGGAAACAGCGCCCAAGCATTACTGTATGTAATAAGTCTGGACAAGGCTTTTGTGCATTAGGTCAGCAACAAGTTGCAGGGACTTCTTTCATTCCAATATTTCCTTTCCAAAACTCACTTTGCCCATGCTGCCTTCCTTTTCCTTGAAGAAAATGAGAGTTTCTAGCTACCAAAGCAGGGGTTTCTCCATCTGTAGCTGGGGAGAAGGAATACTAGCCTTTCTGACAAGCTGCTAGTTATTATAGGAACTATTATAATGTCCTTAATATGGGCTATGATAAAGGGTGATTAGCATTCTTCATGAGAGGACCCAAACTTCCCCTAGACAATGACATTCTTCAGACAGTGGGTGAAGCTGTTCCTTGGAGTGACAAGCACCTGAGGGAATGACGGAGCTCTGACAGCCAATGTGTCCTGGAAAGAACCCTCAGGAAGATGCAGGCATGATCCACAGCCTGGGTGGGGTACATAAGGGGAATCCTTAAGAGATGCCAGAAGGCTTTGGCAGAGAAGAGCACGGTATCAGACCGGACAACGGATGAGGATATGCTTGTTACAAATCCTATCAGGACTTTCTAAAAAGGGAAGGTGTTACTTGATGATTCCAATTTTACTTCCTTAATCATGTCAAAATAACAATGTATATAAAAAGGGGCACTTTTAAAGGACCAAAGTCCAGCAATAACTTACAAGACACCTAAGTCATCTTGGAGTATGTTTCTTGGCTTCAACAACTTGCTACAGGTCTTGCTTTAGGATGCAAAGTTGAAAGTTACCTATGTAATCCCGTTTACACAGTGAAGGGTATGAGAAATTCTTCTTTTCTTTACAAAATAAATAAAGGTAAGAAAGCTACTGATCATGACTAATTCTCATCCTTGGATCCCTGGCAGAGATGTGCACTATGGCGGATTTCACCCGTTTTCAATCTGGGGAAGTTTTAAGAGTGGGGCAGTTATCAAGTGACTTTAGAATGAAGAATACAGAATCCATGAGTGGTGGGGAGTCTTGATTTTTACCTAACATGAACTCAGCAAGAGGGCAGAAACTATTTCTGGCTTCAGGGCTACAGTGATGAACATGTATTGACCCTGACCATATGGCAGGTGCTCTGCTAGGTACTCGACACACAAAGACAAATGACAGAGATGCAAACCACTGAATGAGGCAGTTCTGTATGATAGAAGGTCAAGTGGGCCACACAGACACTGGCCTGGGCTCGGAGGCTGAACATGTGCCTGATGTACGAAGGTGCTCTGCTTTCTGAGTACAATCTACAGGCTATAGTTTTGAGCTTCTTCTTTTATTGTTGTTATTGTTTTTGTTCTTATATAAATTCCCCTTCCTCTAATGACCGCTTTCTCTAGGTGGAATTATTGCCTATTCTATGTCAGAAAGAAATACTGTGTGTTCTCATGAATTAAGTGCAGAGTTTATAAAAAGACATCAAGTACCCTCTGATCACAGCTCTTTTTTTTTTTTAATTTTTATTTATTTATGATAGTCACAGAGAGAGAGAGAGAGAGAGGCAGAGACACAGGCAGAGGGAGAAGCAGGCTCCATGCACCAGGAGCCTGACGTGGGATTCGATCCCGGGTCTCCAGGATCGCGCCCTAGGCCAAAGGCAGGCGCCAAACCGCTGCGCCACCCAGGGATCCCTGATCACAGCTCTTAAACAGAAAAATAGATCACGCCAAATTGGAGATCTCAATGCCACACTAAGTTGGCAAGGTTTAAAACCTGTCTTTTAATTGATAGGAAGGATCCTCCTCACTAATAAGCTGAAAAGATTTTGGAGAATTTTAAATTTTTAATGGGGGTTGGATTTGGTTTGCTCTCTCAGTACGGTCTGGAAAAAAAAAGGCTTTGACTTTCATTTTTAAAAACTATTTTACAATCCTTTCAGTGGAGTGCCACTGTACCACTGTCACCCCTTCTGACCTGAGCAGCTCACAGACTGAGCAGCATGCTTCCACCCAGTAGGAGAGGGTAGAGATTATCAACAAATCAGTATGATGTAGGTCAGCACTCCATGGTAAAAGGAAGAGGTCCACATCTGTTACCTCGATTTTGTTTTCCAAGTCTGATCCCCAAGTTTCATGTTATGACATTTGTAACATCTGCTACAAATTCAGAGGTAAGTCAGGCACAATCTTATTACTTCCAGTCTAATGCTCCATTCATCCTTCAGGCTTTCCTAAGCCATTGATAGGACAGGGAACTAAGAAATGCAGGATGTGCAGGCAGCAGCTTGTGTTTCTGTGGGAGAAAGAAGGCAATGTCTCTTGCCCTCTTCCTCTTCTCTCTCCATTCACATATATCCAGTCACATTTGCGTTTTCTCTCCTATAGCCCTCCCTCCACATCAATGCTTGGCAGTGCATTTAGTGACTTTCTGTCAAAAGTAGAGTCAACATAAATAGTTCCATGAAGCACTGGGGTGTTGGCCCAAAGGACACAATGCTCTGCTTATAACAGCACCTGCTTGAAAGTCATTCTGATCAATTTCCAAAGCTTAACCATCTCAGGCTATGGCATTACACTTATTCATCCAAAATTTAATGAATGCTTAGCAATATAAAAGATATTAACCGGGCAGCCCCGGTGGCGCAGCGGTTTAGCGCTGCCTGCAGCCCAAGGTGTGATCCTGGAGACTAGGGATCGAGTCCTGCGTCAGGCTCCCAGCATGGAGCCTGCTTCTCCCTCTGCCTGTGTCATTGCCTCTTTCTCTCTCTCTCTGTCTCTCATGAATAAATAAATAAAATTAAAATCAAAAAGATATTAACCTCACCGACCTAGGTGCTAGAGATATAAGCAAGGTTCCTATTTTCATTTCTAGATGCTTTCTTTATACATCAGCAGACGAAAGCTAAAGTAAAATATGTGTGCAAACTATGTGTTGAGGCTCTCCTCTGTGCTGGGTGTGGTCAGAGAATATTAAGATGGAAAGGTACCACCCTGACCTTCTTGGTTATCAGAGTCTAGTGGGGAGATGGACACATAAGCAAATGAATAAAATCTAATAAATGTGCAATTATCAACTTTAATTCAGGATGGAGACAGGGAGAGTGGGGACAGGAAAGGTCACAGTAGGGGTATGGTGGAACTGGGGTATGGAAGGTGAGGTCACAAGGACAGTGAAATATATAATAGTTAAGATTAAGTACTCACTTTGGCAGCATATATACCAAAGACAAAGCAAAACAAAACAAAAACCCTCTGTGGGGCCCACTGGTCAGCTTGAAGGCAAGGACAAATGCACATTAACGTAGTTACACACAGCAGGGTTTCAGGCTCATCATCTTGCTCACTCCAACTTGCTTTCCCTTAGCAGCGACATCACTGGGCTGTCACACTCCTGCAGTCACTTGCAAGGCTGGGTGCCCCCACCACCATAGCACCTTCCTGAGATTCAATACTATAGCTTTATAGTCACATGATTACATCAAGGTCCACTCCACTGGGTCTGAAGACCCTGACCTTATGCTGTTCCTGCAATACTTATACACCACAGCTGACATCAAAGCCCTGAAGCATATGCCTACATCACAGCAGACGGCCTGGCACCATGTGAGATAAGTCAGTCACCAAACGGACTATCACAACATCTTGGGAGTTCTGAAGGGGACGAAGGCGACTCAGGTCCTTATTGTAGGATGTCCGATTCCTTTCCCTAAAATGCTTCCTGCTGTCTGCTTGCAGGAAGAGTTCAAAGGGAGACAGGAACAGAGGAAAGGATTTGGGTTATGGAGTCAGGCTGACCAAGTTTGAAATCCTCCTTTCGTCTCTAAGTAGCTGGGTGGTCTTGAACAAGTTAGGCTCTGTGGGCCTCAACTTCCCAATCTGTCAGAAGGGTTAATGCTTCATAGGGCTGTTGTGAGACATGTGACAACCCCTGCCTCACTTTAATTTTCCTTCTGGAACTTATTCTCATATCATCTCTCTCCCCTGCTAGTCTTTTATCTTCATAAGCTGGGGAAATCATTTTGTGCACTGCTGAAACCCTAACAGGTAGAATAGAGCCCAGAACACAGAAGGTGCACAACAAATATTTGTGAATAAATGAACATTCTAGAGCCCTGTGCTGAGCCCAAGGGAGGCATTCAACACATGTCAGCTCTCTCCTCAGTATGAAAAGCAGAAGGTAAGCCAAAGATGACTTTTCTAAATCAATATCTTTATTCCAATTTTAAAAGAAATACTGGGGCTACATTTTTCCTAAATATTAGAAATATTCAGGGATGGTTATTTTTTAAATATTAGTAATATTTTGTTTCTCTGTATGTTATTCCTGGGCTCTGCCTTTCCTATGGCATGATATCAAATCTACAGTGTCACCACAAACTCTGTGAGCCAACTGCAATCAGGGCCTCAAACCAGTGCAAACATTTCACACATACTTGGGCAAAGAGCCAGCAATTCACTGAGTGTCAGCAACTGCCCACTGAATTTTCTTTTGAAGGATTCACTCACGGCCTATTCCAGCAGTAATTGGCATTCATTTTAAGATGCTGAATGCCTCAGACATAACTTGATTAGGTAAATGTACACAGTCACCACCACTGGAAACCAAAATCAGCTCTTAAAACCCCACCATCTTCCTTCTGATTTCATATAAACAAAAGCCCACACAATTATCAATGGTAACTGAGCAGGCACTAGGTCTTGCTTATGTTAGCAGATCAAGGTCTGTATCATCATCACCATCTGCCTTTTGGGAACCTACAGAGTTGGATTTAGGCAGTTAGAAACTAAGAAATGTGGGCACTATTTGGAGTGTCGAGATAGTAAACAGGCTGCCAAAACTGTCAGACCAAGACTTAGGACACACAGAAGCATCCTCTTTCATACTTACCGCCACCGTGAAACACAGCAAGGAGAAAAACCCTAATTTGAAGACCTGTTATTTAGATTCAAGGCTCAGCTCAAGCCTCTCTCTATCAGAGTTTCTTAACGTATTGCTTGCTTGGAATAACAGAGATGTTTAAGCAAACTCTCTTCCTGAGGCAATATTCAAACACAACATTTTGTGTTTGAAGAGAGCCTCTGCAACCCATCTACCCACCTTAGGTCAAGAACTCTCACTTTAGACAACAGCCACGTTGTACCAGGTTGGCACTAAAGGGGACTGAACAAATGATATCTTGAATGACTAATTAAATGAATACACAAATGAATGAATGCAACAGACCCAGGCAAGAGAGAGCACAGAACTAAAGCAGACACTTGTATTCTGTGTGGAACTGCGAGATTGAAAGCAGCAGCCAGTAAGTTGGTTTATTCACAAAAATTGCTTTGTAGAATTATACACAGCTCCTCCCCTTCTAAATGCAGACGGAGGGAGGAAAGGAAAAAGAGATAATGAAGGTTTGCAAATGAAGTGGGTACAACTGTGCAATCAATCAACATTTTCTGAAAAAGAATCTGCATCACTTGCCAAAAATCTGAACTGAATAACTGAACCAGCATTCTGATGAGAATGGACTTTGCCACTAGCCAGTCATTTTTATTTGTCTTCCAGCTGTCTTGATTCTTTTTTTCCAGGAAGCTACTGGTCTCTTCAGTTTAGTGGGTTCAGACATGGCAATTTATTTAACCACAGTCAAATGCATTCTCCATGTTTATTCTTTTAATAAACCTTTTACTGAGTATTTACTCTGTGCCAAGTATTATGTTGGTTGGAAAGGATACAATTCAAACACTCACCGAAGTATTAATTGAGGGCCCACTAGGTGCCAGGCACTTTAGTGATAACCCACAGAAGAGTAAGCAAAGCAGACAAACATGTCTGCAGGGAGCTCACACAGTGGGGAGGGCGGAAGGGAGCAGACAACAAAAACAATACACACATCTAATTATGTAAGTAGCATGAAGAAAAATAAAGGGAAGAAGGGGATAAGGTAGTAGGAATTTCTGTATAAGATAAAAAAAATTCAGGAAAGATGTCACCAACAGTACATCTGAGTAGAGAGAAAGATAAAGTCAAAGAATGACATGATGCCCAGGTGAAGAAAGACAAAGCATAGAGGCCCTGAGATGGGAGAACCTTATCAAGTTCAGGAAATGGCAGAGAGTCAGTAGCCTCAGGGAATCTAGAGACGGGAGAGACAGAAATATCAATTGTAATAAAATAATGGTTTACTTGGAGGATCTTAGGACAGGACACATCAAATTCAAAGATTTAAAAGAGAGGAAGATACTCGGGACAGAAGCAAAGAGAAATTTTCCAGGCAAACAAGCCAGGGACTGGTGGCAGTAAGAGGTGTGAGGTTGAGGCAGAGAGACGGGCATACACAATGGCACAAATTCAGCAAAACATGTAAGTTCCCCTGTAGGGAAAAAAAATGGCACAAGGCATCCATAGGCTAAGTCACAAATGGCCTTACAAATACTGCAAAGGAGTTCATAATTTACTTATAGTAATTGGGATCCATTCTAAGAGTCTGAAAAGAAGAAGAATGTGAGCTCATGTAGGTGTTCTATCAACTGGGTAGTAATGCACAGGATAGAATTGTGTTTGCAAGGAAGATGAAACTGGCTGCTGCATAATCTAGACAAGAAATAATGATGAGTTAATCTTGGGAAATAAGTAGAAAGACTATAAAGACGAGTTTGATTCTAAAGGTATTTAGAAGGTGAGACTGGAAGCATTTGTAAATTGACTATTAAGGGAAAAGGAAGAGTCAGTGTGAAATCCAGGTGTCTGGATGGCAAATGGTATATATGGTTCAATCATTCCCTGCAATGGGACATTGAGCTGGGATATCTTTAGGACAGGCCTACTGAGAGGAGATGTCTGGCAGACCTGAGGCTCCAGGTAAAGGTGTGACAGATGTGAGGACTAGGCTGCAAGCCATTAGTATACAAGTAGGTAGAGAAGCCACAGAAAGGCTTGAACAAGGAAGGGCTAGGACCCAGCCTGGGGAACATCTGCATTTATGCAGAGGAAAGGGAGTCAGTAAAGAGCCTGAGAATGAACCATTAGAGGGGTAGGAGGTGGAAAAAGAGGTGATGGCCCCACGAATATAGAAGAAGAACAGAACATTTGAAGGAGCAACTCTTCAACTATGTCAAATGCCATGGGAGAGCTCTGAAGACCTTGGGTGGGGGCATTGCTATCCACTGAGTAAATGATAGGTGATGACCATGACTTACACACTTTAAATTCCTTTTTTAGAAATCTGTAAGTGAAAGGAAAGAGAATAAGGGATAAAGGATGGGCAAGGAAGAGAAGTCGGAGAATACCCAGGATGACAACTTTTTTTTAAGTGACTTTAGAATGTTTATATCCTAAGAAACAGCAGGCAATAGCCACAAGATACAGAAGATGGAAAACCCTGAAAGAAGCTACAAAACTGTCCAGAGTTAAGGTCAGGCTGAGAAATGAGTAACACATAACTTTAAAAAAATCAATATTTTTAGTATCACCTCAATCTACAAAAATGATGCTTCATGGTGAGGTGTCTCAACCAGCCAATAGGCTCTCATGTTCAGAACAAGTTCTTCTAGATGATGGTCAGACAACATAATCATCGATGGTTCACATTCTGAAGTATATTTCTAAAGGAAAATATGTCTAAATACATCTAAATCAAGCCATCATTGTCTCCTTGAAACCACCCCTTTTCCTCTACTGTTAGGAGTCTCCCTACCACTGCTCCTGCACACTCATTTCACACTGGTTTCCCTCTTCCTTGTTTTCCTCCACTGTAAATAGGGAAATCAAGCATTCTTTCCTAAGATCCATGTCTCTACTGCTAGAGTGACTTTCCTTCCAATTTTATAGAGATTGGAGATTTCCTTCCAAATCTCATTCTATATATGGACTTACAAAGATGGCAACATGCTAAAGAAAGAGCAATTTTAAGGTTTCCACCTCACCTCACAAGGCCAATACTGTCCTTCATTTCCTCATCGAAGAGGATGCTCTTTCTTGGTCCACTTGGTTACCAGTCTCTCTTTCCTTTATCTCTTGTGATGGCAAAAACTTTTACATAAGTGTTACAAATAAAGGAGTAACCTGGATTTGCTTTTGGAGTTCCTGTAACTCTTGGGTCACAAACACAGTAATTCCTCCTTGCAGCCAACATCTGTCAAATACCCATAGGCTAGTATTGCAACAGATTATTAATGTACCCAGGTGTGAACTAAAAGAATATTAAGTAATCAGAGGAAGCAAAAGTGTCTTTTATTTGTTGGAAAATAAATTGAATAGGCAAAAGAGGACCTCCTATTCCTCCTGAATTACTTAGTGAATTTTGGTTAAGCCAATGAAAAAAGAAACCAAGAACTTCTATGTGTAGGAGAGAAGGAGGCCTTGTTTCCCAAGAATTGTGTCTTAGAAAAACAACTGCCTCACCTTTGGCGAGGTTGAATGTTCAGGATGGGAATGGAGAAAGACAATGTCTCCTGGAACTTCCAAAATATTGCTGAAACAAACCTCATCCTCAGCACTCAGAAGAAAATAGTCAATGCACATCCTGCTCTTGAATCTCACTAGCTTTTGTCTCTTCTTCCCTTTGAAGACAGCTCACTTGGGGCTTTCAGAATCTGAGAGGGATTATGTGGTCACTTATGGTCTTGGGCCAACTTCCCTTTTATGGGTAGCACTGCTGCCACCTCCTTCTTTTTTCCTCAGAATACAACCCGCAGTTGAGAGGAAGAGAAAGCTCTCTTCCTTCCTGTATTGCCTTCAGAAGTGTATTTGCCTCATTTTCTGACATTACTGTTCTAGAAGGAACTTCTCCCATAGTTAGTATGTCAGCCTGGGTCTAGCTCTGCCCTCTAATACTTGTCAAAGGGTCTTCACATTTTTATTCATCTGAGCATTTAAGAGTACTTAAAAAGATGAGGAGACAGTTGAGGTTTAGTGTAAAGAGCCTAATTCTAAGGGACAGAAACCTTCATCTCTAGTCTCAGCTCTGCCATTTACCAGCTGGTGGATGAAGGTAAGACACTTGACAAACCGTCTACGCAGTGAGGTAATAATTCTTTGTCCAAAGAGTTGTGGCAAGGGCTAAATCTCAATATTTGTGACAATTTCCTATCACCACCTAGCAAACAGTAAGGAATAAATATATTTTAATGCAATCTGGGTTTTTAAGAAGCTCTTTGTAGCAAAATAAAAACGGGTGCTGGTAAAATGTTTTTGATGAGGAAGATTACAGAAAGTCATTAAGGGGATATTATATAAATAGAACTTATCTGTCATCTCGCAGGGGGTGTGTGACCTTGAGCCAGTTAGTAAAATCTCAGAGAAAGATGGTTACCAGAGAGATGTACGTATCACTACCCACTCCAGCATGTTGTTTGAGGACTAAATGAGATGACATTTGTGAAGTGCCTAGTGCAGTATCTGACACAGATGAGGCAGGAATAACCGTCAGCTCCCTTCTCCTTTCTCCAAGATGTGTGTCCTAGGAATCATGTGCAAGTCAAAAAGACAGCAAGAAAAACTTCTGTGGATTTGGCAGAGTAAATCACATGTCATTGCCTCGTTCACAAACCAGACTGATAACAATGGTTCTTGGGGACAGAATGTTTTAGCACATGTGGAAAGCTTTAAGACTCCAGCTGAACTTTGATTCTGTGTTGTGGAGTTTTAGCATAAGAACCTCCCACACAAGTGAATGGAGAAAGGTGCTCTGGTGGCATGGGGCACACCAATATCTATGTGCACATATGTGGACAGGCAGGTGTGCATGCATCCATACATATACTTCCAAGTCTACACTTATATTCTCAACTTCTTAAAGGAGGTGTATGAGGTAGGTACTGGGAAGCTTGATGAAATTATGGCTGCCTAATGCAGAGACACGTATGCTCAAGCACTACCTACTACAACAATGGAAGCAGCAGAAAGGTTATCTTCCAGTTTTTGCCAAGAGGGATAAACAGTGCAGGAAACCAAACAGACCCACGGCATTCTGCTCCCTCTCCTTCGGTCCTGATTGGTCAGGTCGTGTTTGTTGTCAGACCCATCTGGACAGCAGGTGTGGTGCTGCATGGCTGCATGTATTTGATTAGTGACTAGTGAATATTTCCAAAGGGCACAACAGACTGTCGACTGACCCTCGGTAATAACACGTGGCAGCCTTCCCTGTTTACACATGCAACAGCTAAAGAGAAAAGAAACCTGATTTTGAAATTTCTAAAAGTACATTTTGACCAGAGGCTTTTAACAAAGCCTCCATCTATACTATCAGTCAAACGGTGAGCTTGGCAAGCCTGCATAGAGTCTATTAAAGGGGGAATAAGGTTCATGAATTTCAAGCTTGGAGGGCTCTAATTACCTCATGCTCAAACTTTAACTACAAAACTCAGATAAATTGCTGCACTAAAACCATAGAAGATCCTCCACCTGATTTGTGCCAGTGCATCTAAAGCTCAGTGAGGCTGATCCCAGCGAGGTTTTTCAAATCAGTCCTAAGGGAATATGTTCTGGACCTGTCTCTAATGAGTATGTATGGATTACTTGGATGTTTTGGTAAAGCTACCCGGTAAATTAGTCAATCTGAAATTTTATTAGCCGCAGAGCATTACGGCAGTCAGTCACCATAGTCCAAGAATCCTGGGGAAATTAAAGTCATTTTAAGCATCTATCAGCCAGATACCAGGAATCCCGTTTAGGCCCTGGCCGGTAGCTGTAACGTTAGACTAATTGGCTAGTAGTTATAGCTGTCTCTTCAGTGTGTTTGCTCTCAGAGGTGTGACCTCTTCTTGAACCAATTTATGTCCACCCAGACAGGGGTCCTATATTTATTCTAGTTCAGTGTAGCATTTGGCTTCAAAAACAAAACAAGAACTGAGAAAGAAAGAGGTTTGTATCTATAAATTATGGTGCCAATAGCTCAAGCTGAGCTTACGCGAGGACAGCCTAAAAGTTGGGATTTAGTGGATCTGGGAGGCACAGGGCAATGCGGAAAACAAACATCACTCTCAAATATTCAAAACATTCCTATTTTTTTCAAAGATGGCACTGAGGAGAAATGTGGATTTCCCTCTGCCTGATAGAACGCTCTCTATGGCTATTTATCTAGTTACAAACTTTTATAGATGTGAAATATTTTAAGAAGTCCTTTAGAAATGGCCCGAGGTAATTTCAAACTTAACAGACCCTGTCCCACCAGAGCTCATTACAGTGAATTTTATAACAAAGTACCCTCTACTTAATTTTCAGAGCCTAGCCAAGCGTACTAGAAATGCAGCTGCATTAAGTGCAATTAATGGTACAATAAAAGCAGTGGAGGGCTGTTTAACACCCAAGAACCAGCAGTAAACACTGGCTCTATGCTCTCCAACAGTCAGTGATGTGTCAAAGGACCTGGAGTGTGAGATTTCTGTATCAAGGGGGAAATGTCTCTCTCCTGCCAGAGAAAAATCTTCTGTCCTTCACCAACTCCACCCAGAGACTGTATGAAAGGATATAAAGTTATTCTCTCCAGGTATGCACTAGCATCCCCACTCCCTTTGAGAAGGAAGTCAACATGGTAAGCTAATACTCCCATAAGTGAAAGAAAAGGACAAATTCAATTTTACCAAAAATGAGCCTAACAGCAAGTGACTCATAATGCACAGAATGATTTGTGCATAACTAAGTTTACCGTCAGATGCCAGAAAAAGGAAAGAAATAACCATTCAGGATATTATGCTTATTCTTTTCAAACAGATGAAAAAAAAGAGATGGGGGATGGGCAGGAACAATTATAATGATGTTTGCAAACCTCTTTAATGATGAAAAATTACTACTTAGAATTTGAATACGAGAGACACCCAGAAATGAGCAAAAATCTCACTAGTTAATACAATCATGATCATTAGAGCATTTGTCAATTAGTTAGTTAATTTGTTAAATACAATATGTAGTCAACCAGGTCTGGAAAGATGATTTTATGTACTTACCTTCCATAGGTAATTAAAACTATTCTATCACAAAAAGTATTTGATTATAACTGTTTTTGGTAGTCTGCAGCCAGGGTCCTATCTTTCTAAATCCATTGCTAGATGAAACTGGTTGTTTAACAATATACATAGGCTAAGAAGTATATTAAACTTACATTTTTAACTATAAAATCCCTACCAACAATTAAAGTGCTAATATTCCCTCTTTTTTTTTAAGATTTTATTTTTTTATTTGAGAGAGTGAGCGAGTGAGAGAGAACAAGAGTGGGGGGAAGGGCAGAAGGAAAGGGAGACGGGAGCCCCAAGTCAGCAGGGAGCCTGGCTTGGGGCTCATCCCAGAACTCTGGGATCATGACCTGAACCGAAGACAGAGGCTTAACCGACTGAACCACCCAGGCGTCCCCAGACAAATCTTCCTAATCACAATAGCATAGAAATAGCCCCAATCAAGAAAACCATGGGCAATCCCCAAATTTCATATTACTAAAAATATGTTTCTAATCTCCTTCCTTCACAGAATTCTCCCATGAGCTTTGACTCTAGTTGTTGTTTCAGACAGCCACTCTGGAATGGAAGGGCTAAGGAACAGTGAGAAGGGCAGAGGAAGCATCCCAAGCTTAGGCAGTACCCACATGAAAACTCAGGCAGAAGGAACTGCAGTGAGTTAGGCTCACCCTCCAACCAAAGGATGACATCAAATTGAATCTGTCTCCCCCAACAAAATATATCTGCTGTGCTCCTGAACAGCAGCACAGGAGTTTGAGTGCAACCCTATGCAGTTGAAAATATGTGCATAACTTCTGACTTCCTCCAAATTTAACTACTGTTGACCAGAAGTCTACTGATAACATAGTCAATTAACATATTTTGTATGTTACATGGATTATACACTCTATTCTTACAACAAAGTGAATGAAAGAAAAGAAAATATTAAGAAGAGTATAAGAAGGAGAAAATACATTTACAGTATTACACTGTATTTATTGGGGAAAAAACTGTGTATAAGTGGACCTGGACAGTTCAAACCCATGCTGCTCAAGGGTCAACTGTAATCCTGACTACTTCTTCCCCAAACAGAAAGCATGGATATGTCCCTAAGGACAAATAACAAACTTCTATAAAGTGATATGATGAAGGTGATTGTGCAACTGAATAAACAGACAGAAGGGGAACCCCAGACCTTGGGATGACCTCCAGGCTCTCAGATTTCCTCCTAAGATTCTTGCTCATAGGGTTGAGAAGAGAATTCAAGTATACCAAGTACGGGGTAGTTAGGTGTTAATTTGCAATCCTCTCCCCTTCTACAGCAGAACTCTTGAGAGACAGGGACCTCCCCAGAGGCCAGGCTCCTCCAGACCAGCACTGCAGTGCTCTTGCTTAGACTATTCTCTTGGCCCACCCAGACTATTTATTGCCCCAAGCTAAATGTACACAGACCCCATCAGGCCTGCCTTATCCAAAGGCCTCACTCATTCAGCCTTCCCTCAATGGAAGTTGGAAGGCATATTGTCCTGCTCTTAGCTCCTATACCATATTCCTCACTGTTTTTCTAGCTTTTATTTTATACCCTGTTTATAGTTTTCTTGTCTGTGTCTGTGCCCATATTTTAATTTGCAACACGACTGTCTTCATCTATAACCCTCAGTGCCAATAAATATGTTTCAGTGGACTTCTAAAAACATTTAAGAAATGTTTTGAAGTTTTTTTCCCCCCTTACTTTTGGCTACAGTGTCTGAAATAATACAAATAACTCTGGTTAAAAATTTGTCTGATTTAACAAACATACTTGTTTAGAAAGTGAATCTTCTGAGTAGGTAAAAAAGACTATTAATAATTCACACAGCAGTGTCTACTGATGCCACCAGTTTGCTTCTTCTCTTAATCCGTAGAGAGACTAAGATGTACTAAGAGAGCTGTAATTTTAACAAGAAAAGAAAATTTCTGAGCAAGGTACTCTTTGAAGGTAAGGAGGTTATTTTACCTCTCTCTCCCTCAAATGCACTTAGGGTAGTGAACACAGAATAAACTTAGGACAGCTGAGTACTTCAGGCCTGAGGAAACCCTACTAGCAGGTGAAGGAGGCATCAGCAGTGCTGACAGAAAAGTATTCCAAACAGTTTCAACCTATTTCGAAATGTTGCCCAGCACCATGCGAGTACCCCCAGGCACAAGGAAAGCTCCTTCTGGGACCCATAAGGTATGAAAGGATGGTCAATTTTAGGGGCACCTGAGTGGTCAGTTGTTTAAGCATCTGACTTGGGCTCGGGTCATGATCTCAGAGTCCTGGGATTGAGCCCCACTTTGGGCTCCTTGCTCAGTGGGGAGTTTGCTTGTTCCCCTCCCACTGATGCTCACTCACGCCTGATTGTGCTCTCTCTCTCTCTCAAATAAGATCTTGAAAAAAAAGGATGGTAGGATGGTCAGTTTTATTGCTGGGTTCCATTATGGGTACACAGGCTCTGTGTACTCAGCTAGCAAGCTAATCTCCATTTACACTATATTTTTTCCTGGAAGGAGTGCACTGGCATTATAAACTGAACACTGAACATTTATGTTTATCAATCTTTCTAATAGATCCTAATTTTCTTGAGGGCAAAGATCACAGACGAAATGCTCCTAACCCTGAATCAACATTTCTATGGATGACATAGTCTTTCTAGTCAGATGTGATGATAATAATGTTTAATTTCCAGCAACTGAGAACAGCGAGTGAAGAATGAAATGAGATTGCAAGAAGCAGTATCATTCAAGTGATTTTTATTTAAGTACTTAGCTGAGATGTGAAAAATAAAGGAGGGAAATCTGTGGTCTCAGCAGAGGGCAGCGTGTCACTGGCACTGCACATTCATCCTTGGGCTGGTGACACCAGCTCCTGTGCCCCAGGCAGAGTAATAAAGGCTTAATTCAGCGTCCTTCCACCTGGCTAACTCAGGTTTTGTGAACACAAGAGAAAGAAGTTCACTTTAAGAATATCAATCTACTTCCTTTCATGAGCTATAAATGCACTCTAAAGTAAAAGATACATATAAGCATCTCCTGACCTACTATACCTTTTAGCTTTAAGTGGAATCGACTTTATTTTCCTGTCAACTACAATTTTCACTAAAGACTCCTGACTTCTTTATGGCATAATAAAGTTTTGTCTAGGATTACAATAAAAAGCTTTCATAATACCCATAACCTGAACATTCTGGATTAATTTTTAAATTGCATCTGAAAATCAGTACAAATGGCAATTCAATGTTTATACACTTGTAACCAGATTCATCCCCTCACCTCTCTTATGTGGTCCATAACTTTTAGGGCAAGTTTCATTATGTAAAAGCTAAGTAGAGAAGAGAGCTTTGCACAGGCTCAAGTTTATTTCAGTTTGGGGTCTTTTCATCCAGAGCAAATCAGTTAATACTTGTGCTCCTCTGGGAAAATATCAATATTCTGGAACATATCCCTTTGTCACATGCCCACTGTTAACATCTCCCTTAATTACTTGGCCAAGTGAGAAGGAAGGAGATGAGGTGGCATGGAAGAGCTTGGAGCAAATTCCCTTCCATTCCTTCCACTATTGACTGCCCTCCTTTACTACTTTCAGCCCCTTTTGTCTTGCACACTGAGGAGGTAGAGGCATGGTGACATTTGACTCTGTAGTGTCACACATGAGTATGATTAAACCTGTGCCTTCCTTCTCTCCTTCTCGTATTTCATAATGGCAATAACTGTGTGTTGGGCTGGCTTACTGACTTCGGAAAAGCATGTGATGAAACTATAAGCAACTCAATCCTCTTAATTACACAGTGAGATATACTCTGACAAAGAAACCTGTTTTATTACTTGATTCAAATGTTAAATTTCACCCTAGCATCCAGCATTTTACTATATGAGCAAGTAGAAGAAGTTCAAAAACGCCATTCCTGAGGCTCATTTATTCAGTGAGTAACATATCTATCACCCACTATATTCCAGGGACTCAGGCAGCATTAAGGACGCGACTAGGGACAAAAAGAGACAAGGCCCCTGCTTTCATAGGGATTACAGTCTTCTGGATTAGGATTGCAGCAAATGGAAGCCAACTAAAAGCTTAGCATTACTTATACCACACCTATTATCATATATTCTCAAAAAGCCCAAATACGGATGTTGCTGTATTAAAAAGAAAATTTACTTAGTAGTAAAGCAAATGGTTGCAGAGTACGCTCTGTAAGAATATATAATAATTTTCACACATGGAACTTGACGGCTCTAAAATGAAGAAATACTTTCCACATTCACTACCTACATTGAGAATTAGAGTAATTTTGCAAAGGCCCTGTACTTGTCATTTTTTAATCCAAAAACTTCCAGTCCCTGGTTAAGTAAACAAACATGTTGTCCATCCAAAAGGAACCAAGTTTGCTGCTGTAACCCCTCTTCTTTGCCAAGAAAATATTCTGATTTTCTTGGGCAGATTATGTGCCCGTTTCCAGGAAATGAATAATACCCAGCTTATAGTCAATTCTTCCGTATCTGTGATCCCATAGCTGTGTGCTTGTATCAAGTACAGGACTAAGATGTGGTTCTGCCCAGTAAGACATAAAGGAAACTCCCCTATGAAGATTCTGGGGAATATTTCACACTTCATATTACCTTGAGGCTGTCATATAAGGACAGATGTTTAGAGATGCAACAACTGTTTTTCCATCATGACATGATGAGACAAGTCTTGAGTGGAAAAGGTAATGCACAGAGGATGGCAGCACAGAAAAACAGAACAAACCTGGGTTCTCGTTGACCATGTTGAGCCACTGCAGTGCCTGTCCACAGACTTCTCTCACTGTCAGGCAATTAAATGGTGTTACTGCTAACCAACTATAGGTTGTATCCTCTCTTATGTGCAGCTAAACATGTTTTAACGGACATACTTGGTAAATTTTGTATTTAAATCACAAACAAGACCTTGCATAGTCAATGTCAAGATGGACCCTTCAGTACTGAGACTTTCAAAATTTTTCACTGAATATTCCAAGCTCCAGACATCCCTTGTCATGAACGCCTACATTAATTAATTTAAACTTAACACTGGAGGTCAGGGTATGGGAGGAAAAAGGGATGATGGTGTTGTATAGAGAAAAAGCACAAAGGGGGAGAAGACCAAACTGACTGGCATGCTATAGAGTAGAGGTGGTGATGCCTAAATATTAACTACCATTCTGGAAATAGAAATGAGAATCTCTATAGTTCCAACCAGATGAGGGAAAATAGAGTTGTGGTGTAAGCCTGGGCACAATGAGAAGACAAGAAGGTACAGGTGCCTGCAAAATAAACCCCAATTAATTTATGTAGTTTCAAGTAAATCAAAGTTTGACAAAAGCCCAAAGTTGCTAAAACACCCCACATTGCACATCCAAGGAATGTGTGCATTCAATTACTGAGTGAAAGAGACCACCGGCAGCAAAGATGTTATTCTTGGAATTTCAATGCAAAGCAAATGTACAGATGTTGGCATAAAAGCCAAACTGAGATAGAAATGAAGATCGAGATTTGGGGCAAAGATTAAGAGAAATGAAGAATTAAATGTACAATAAAAAAGACCATTACATGCATGGCACCAAGCTTGGACAGCCAGTGCATTGTGACACTCAGATGCGACAAATGGTGACATGTACAGGGTAAAAGAAATGGGCAAGGGCACAGAATCAAACAAGTACTATATTAAAATCAGGATCTCTGTGGGCAGGCTGTAAAAATCATATCATTCTCATTGAAAAATAATTCATTAATCTGCACCCCAGCAGGATGTAAAGAACAACACATAGCATATGAAGATACCGAGCAGCAGGGGGCAATAAACTTTATAAAAATTGTTAAAGCACGCAACTAAGCAAGATAATACAAGAAGGGAACAATGGAAATGTCTGCAGCCCAATTTATAAAATGAGCATGTTAATGCATAAGTGCAAACACTTCCTGAAAAACACACATGCTTCTTATATTAAAATTCACACTCTGCAAAACCACCCTTGAAATGTCCAAGCTGACCTGCTGCAGGCCAGCAAAATAAAAGCCAGCAGGCTGCCATGGAAAGGCTGGTCCAGAAGAGCTTCACATCAGGTGACCTACCCAAACGCCATCATTATTTGCAGGTATCTGAAACACAGCTCCAGTCACAGATACAAAGGTTAACTTTAAACAGGGCCACACATATTCCACGCCCAGCGACACAGAGGACACTTGTACTTCTAAGCTGGTAGGCATGAGCAACCTTGCCTCTGACCTGGTTTCCCCTCATATTCCTGGGTAGTTCAATAAATAATCCTACTTGAACAACTGGTCCTGGGAACGTATAGTTTAGGTCACCTCTAAGCACAGAAGGCATCTGTACACCCTGTTTTCCTCTTCTGCTTCTCCCTGAGGATCTGAATTTAAAATTTTCTTTAGAATCCCTTGGACTCTTAGTCTCTGTAAGGCCCTGTAAGGCCATGGGAGAGATACTAAAACTCTTTAACATTTTAGCAAGTATTTATTAACCAGATTTTTTCCCACCACCT